>NW_007252625.1:360832-425865 GCF_000164805.1 Carlito syrichta
CAACAGTGTAGAAATGTTCCCTTTTTCACCACACCCTCTCCAGCAGCGGTTATTTTTTGAGTTGTTGATAATTGCCATTCTGACTGGAATTAAGTGGTATCTCAGTGTGGTTTTGATTTGCATCTCCTTGATGATTAGTGAGGTTGAGCATTTCTTCATGTGTTTGTTGGCTGCTCGGATGTCTTTTTTTGTGAAGTGTCTGTTCATATCTTTTGCCCAATTTATAATGGGGTTGTTTGGTTTCTTCTTTTCAGTATGTTTGAGTTCCTTGTAGATCCAGGATGTTAAGCCTTTGTCAGACCTAGAGTTGGCAAATACTTTTTCCCAGTCTGTAGGCTGTCTCCCTGCTCTCTTGATGGTTTCTTTGGCTTTGCAGAAGCTTGTCAGTTTAATAAGGTCCCATTTGTCTATCTTCTCTCTTATGACCTGTGGGTTTTGGGTTTTGTACAGGAATTGGATGCCAGTTCCAATTTCCATGAGAGTATTTCCTTGCTTTTCAAAGGTTCTTATGGTTTGAAGTTTTACATTTAGGTCTCTGATCCATTTGGAGTTAACCTTTGTGCATGGGGATAGACAGGGGTCCTGTTTCTATCTTCTGCATGTGGTCAACCAGTTTTCCCAGCACCATTTACTGAATAGGTTCTCCTCCCCCCAGTAGTAGGTGGTGGGGGCTTTGTCGAAGATGAGTTGGTTGAGAAATTGAGGTTTTGCTTCTGGAATCTCAATTCTGTTCCATTGATCGATATGCCTGTTCCTGTACCAATACCAAGCTGTTTTGATGATTGTAGCTTTATAGTAAAGTTTGAAGTCTGGTATTATATTACCACCTACTTTGTTTTTTTTGCTGAGGATTGTTCTGGCTATTCTTGGACGTTTGTGTTTCCATATGAATTTCTGTGTTGTTTTTTTAGGTCTGAGAAGAATGTTGTTGGTAATTTAATGGGTATTGCATTGAATTTGTAGATTGCCTTAGGTAAGATGGACATCTTCACAATGTTGATTCTTCTGATCCATGACCATGGGATATTTTTCCACTTGTTCATGTCAGCTTTGATTTCTTTGAGCAGTGTTTTGTAATTTTCATTGTAAAGGTCTTTCACGTCTCTGGTTAGGAAGATGCCAAGGTATTTCATTGTCTTTTGTACATTTATTTTGTATCCTGAGACTTTGTCAAAGGCCTTTATCAATGTAAGGAGGCTTTTGACAGATTTTCTTGGGTTTTCAAGGTACACAATCATATCTTCTGCATAGAGAGATAACTTGACTTCCTCTTTTCCTATTTGGATACCCCTGATTGCCTTCTCTTCTCTGCTTGCTCGAGCCAGGACTTCCAATACTATGTTGAACAGGAGGGGTGAGAGTGGGCATCCTTGTCTAGTTCCAGTTTTCAGGGGAATTGGTTCCAATTTTTGTCCATTTAGGAGTATGCTGGCAGTGGGTTTCTCGTAGATGGCTTTTACTATTTTGAGGTATGTTCCCCGTATGCCTAGATGTTCGAGGGTTTTTATCAAGAAGGGGTGCTGGATTTTATCAAAAGCTTTATCTGCATCTAATGATGTAATCATGTGGTTTTTGTTTTGACATCTGTTGATGTATTTAATTCCATTTATGGTTTTATGAATGTTGAACCAGCCTTGCATCCCAGGAATGAAGCCTACTTGGTCATGGTGGATGATTTTTGAGATGTATTGCTGAATCCGGTTTGCTAGGATCTTGTTGAGAATTTTAGCATCTATGTTCATCAAAGATATTGGCCTGTAGTTCCCTTTCTTTGTTGGATCTTTACCTGGCTTGGATATCAATGTGATGTTGGCTTTGTAAAATGATTTGGGGAGAGTTCCATCTTTTTCAATCGCCTGGAATACCTTCAGTAGGATTGGTAACAGCTCCTCCTTGAATGTCTTGTAGAATTCTGCTGGAAAGTCATCTGGACCAGGGCTTTATTTTGTAGGAAGTTTTCTTATTACATAGTCGATTTCCTTGATTGTTATTGGTCTATTTAGGGTCTCAATTTCTTCTTGTTCCAACCTAGGTAAGTTGTGTGATGTCAGAAAGTCCTCCATTTCCTTAAGGTTTTCAAGTTTGTTTCCATACAAGTGTACGTAGTAGTCTCTAATGATCTTTTGTATTTCTTCAGGGTTAGATGTGACATCATCTTTTGTGTTTCTGATTGTGCTTATTTGGTTTTTTGCTCATTTTTTCTTGGTCAGTCTAGCTAGGGGACCATCAATCTTGTTTATCCTTTCGAAGAACCAGCTTTTTGTTTCATTGGTTTTTTTGTATTATCTTTTGTCTTCTATGTCCTGAATTTGGGCTTTTATTTTGGTGATCTGGATTCTTCTGCTGAAATTAGGGTTTTTGTGGTCTTGCTTTTCCAGCTTCTTTAGGTGGCTCGTCAGGTTATGAATTTCTGTTCCTTCCATTTTCTTCATGTGTGTTTGTAGGGATATAAATTCCCCTCTTACTACAGCTTTCAGGGCATCCCAGAGATTTTGGTAAGATGTTTCTTCATTTTCATTTGTTTCCAGGTATCTTTTGATCCCTGTTTTGATTTCGTCATTGACCCAGGAGTTTTTTAGCATCATGCTGTTTAGTGTCCATGTCTTTCTGGGTTTGGGGGGACTTTGTTGGTGTCAATACTTATTTTTATTCCACTGTGGTCCAAGAAGGTGTTTGGTAGAATTTCGGTCCTTTTAAATTTGCTCATGCTTGATTTATGCCCGATTATGTGGTCGATCTTAGAATACGTTCCATGTGGTGATGAGTAGAATGTGTATTCTGTGTTCTTTGGATGGAGTGTTCTGTAGGTATCAATTAAGTCCATTTGTTCCAAAGTCACATTGAGGTTCTGGATCTGCTTGCTAATTTTTTGTCCTGATGCAAAGTCTAGGGTTGTGAGTGGGGTATTAAAGTCCCCAGTTATGATAGTGTTAGAGTCAATATCTTTCTTTAGTTTTCCTAGAAATTGCTTTATGAAAGTTGGCGCACCTATGTTGGGTGCATATATGTTTAGGATAGATATTTCTTGTTGATGGATTGAGCCTTTTATCATTATGTAGTGGCCTTCTGTATCTTTTTTGATTTTTAATAGCTGAAGGATATTTTGTCTGAAATTAAGATCAATATTCCTCCTTTCTTTTGTATTCTGTTCACCTGAAAGTTTGTTTCCCATCCTCTTACTTTGAGTCTGTGGGTGTCCTTTCTAGTGAGGTGAGTCTCTTGAAGGCAATAGATTGTTGCCTGATGATATTTTATCCATTTTGCCATTCTATGTCTTTTCAGTGGTTCATTTAGTCCGTTCACATTTAGGCTAATAATTGAAATGCAAGAGTTGATCCCTGTCATAAGGTTATTACAGAGTTGTTCCTGTTTGTTTGTTGTCTTTCTTTGGGTTTTGGAGTTGGTTCATGTGTGTTTTTAATCTTTTGCCCGTACTCTTGTGAAGAATGCTGTTGTTCTTTTTTCTTTTTCTTCTGTGTTCAGTACTTTCTTAAGTGTTTCTTGTAGAGGTGGTCTGGTGGTAGCGTAGGTTCTTAGGGATTGGATGTCTGGAAAAGATTTCAATTCTCCCTCACTAATGAAGCTTAGTTTGGCTGGGTAGGTTATTCTTGGTTGAAATTGTTTCTCTTTTAGAACTTTGAAGAGAGGACTCTAGGCTCTCCTGGCCTGAAGGGTTTCTGTGGATAAATCTGCTGCTATTCTAATTGGTTTTCCCTGGTAGGTAGTCTGGCCTTTTTCTCTTGCTGCCTTTAGGATTTTTCCTTTCATAGCTACTTTGTTTAGGCAAATTATTATGTGTCTGGGAGTTGGTCTTCTCATTTGTTGTCTTGCAGGGGCTCTCTGAATCTCTTGTGTTTGAATTTTTTCATCCTTAATGAGATGAGGGAAGTTTTCTTTAATTATTTCATGAAATGTTTGTTCCAATGTGGCTTCTGTTTCTCTTTCTGCCTCAGGAAGCCCAATTACTCTTAGGTTTGGTCTCTTGAAGTGATCATTCATCTCTTGAAGGTTTTGTTCTGTCTTTTTGAGCTTCTTTTCTATGCTTTTGACAGTTTGGGTTAGTTCTGTATTTTGGTCTTCGAGCTCTGAGATTCCTTCTTCTGCTTGGCTGATTCTGCTTTCCATGCTTATTAGTCTGTTATTCATTTCCATCACAGTATTCTTTACTGCTGTCATTTCTGACATCAGCTCCTTCCTATTTTCCTCTCATCTCTCCTCAATTTTTTAAATTCTCTCCATTAATGTCTTGATGTCTGGGTTTGTTGTATGTAACCAGTCAGTCTGGGGACTCTTCATTGTTTGTGTTCCAGAATCTGTTTTCTCGGTGTCTGGTTTCCCAGGGGTCTGTGTATGACCTATATTCTTCTTTTGGCTTTTCTTCATTTGTGTGGTTTTTCCCCCTCCCTGATTTTTCCTTCCCTCCACATCACCGTCTTCTTTAATTCTGTTATTCAGGGATAAAGGGATTGGTTTTACTTCTGTTTGTTCAATCTCCTATTCTTTATATATGTCCTCTTACTTTGTTCAATTCTGGAGTTGCACTGTAGGTTGGAGGTGGTCCTTTTTGCAGTTTTGAGATTCACTTAAGGGGAGAGCTGTGATTCAAAATCTGTCTGCAGGTCCTGGTATTCGCTGACAGGTGTGTGGATAATGTGGAACCCACTTCCCACTGCCCTGGAATCTGCCCGTGCAGTGGGGCTGTAGGTTTACCCCCGAAATAAAATGTGGTTAGCAGAGGGGAGAGAATGGAGCAGATAGTGGGTTGAAGAGGGGGGTGGAGAGATAGAGGAGTAAGGGGGGAAACAAACGAGTGTGCCAACAAATAGAGAGAGAGGTGTATACTGAAACAGATAAAAACAATAGACCACAGCTACAGATGAACCAACTCTCATACAAAAAATAAAAAAAATAAAAAGAAAACATATAGCGATACTAACATACTAGCTAACCAACCACCTTGTTAGTGTGCTGTTCCTCTATACAAAGATATGGTTTACAGAGAGAAGAAATGAAAAGGAAAAAAGAAAAAAGGGAACAATGCAGTAGGAATAGAATTAAGTCATTAAACTAATAGAATCAATGAAGCACACTCTGAGACATTTCGTTAAGTCCAATGTCCTTTCAGGTCTGATTTCTAGTTTTCTTTTCAAGCTGGTAAATTAGTTTGAAGTTAGGATCAGTTGCCCCTGATATGCTGTGAAGGACAGTTCAGATTAACCTCCGGTCAGCACTTTGGTCTATGTCTTTATCAAGCTTGTTTCTCCCGTTTCGGTGTTGTTACCTTGAATCGCCAGCAGGTGGTGCTATCTCAGCTGCTTGCCCCAGAGGGGTGGGGCCGGACAGGAACAAGATGGCTGCCTGCCTCTGAGCAGGTAACAGGAGCCTTACGCCAGGCCAGCAGGACAGTCTCAGACGCAGGAGAGGTGGCAGTGATCCCAGCAGATCTTCCTTGAAGGGGTTTGGTGTGAATCGCCTCCGGCCCGGGTGGTGTGATGTGCTACCTGTTACAGAGGCCACGGCAGCGGTGGCGACGGCAACGGCGGCAGGGGAAGGGGCTGTGGTGGCAGCGGCAGCGGCACTGTTTGTGCCACAGTAACTGTCCAGACTGTTGCAATGTCCCAGACGTGATAATGGCTGAGCTCTGTATGAAGAGCAGGTTGTGATGTTGGGGTCCCCAGTCCCCCGGTGCGAGAGTCAGAGACCCACTGCTGGTCTCCTTTGCAGAGGGCTTCAGAGACCCGGTTGCCCCATCACCATCTTGCCCGAATTTCCAGTTTTTGCTTTTTAAAAAATCTTATTTTGTGCTCTTTTCTACCTTCTGAAGTTGTATATTCAACTTATTTGTTTTCAGCTCTTCTCTTTTTCAAATATAAGTATTTCTGGCAACAAATCTCCTAAGAACTCTTTCTTTCCATACATTTTAAAATTTAGTTTTTTCTTACATTTAATTTGTATCTTTCAAGTTTTTAATGTCTTTATTAACCTTAACTGACATAGGAATTTCAAGTTTTGAGTTTCCAAGTAGAGATAGATTTGTTATTTTTTAAATTCTAATTTAATTTTTGATGCTCAAGAGATGTGGGCTATATATTCATTTTTGAAATGTGTTGAGACTGGCCTTATTGACTAGGTCAAGTTTTTAATTAACATAGATTTTTTAAAATTAAA
Organism: Carlito syrichta; assembly: GCF_000164805.1. Lineage (NCBI taxonomy): Eukaryota > Metazoa > Chordata > Mammalia > Primates > Tarsiidae > Carlito > Carlito syrichta. Next base: position 367,001 of record NW_007252625.1, read on the forward strand.
AATGCATTTTAAATGAACAGAATCATGTTTTCATCTTTTCTTGAATATGAGGTCCTATATGTGTTCATTAGATCAAACATGTTAATTGTGCTAAAATTTTCTAAATCTCAACCAAATTTTGCCAGCTTGCTCTATTAGTAATCGAGAAAAACATGTTAGATTACAAAGAGAGATTCAAACAGGGAAGAGAGAGATTTTTAAAAAATCAATTTACTTCATGGTTTAGTATTTTATGTTATTTGGTGTTTAAGTTTCAAATTGTTATTGTGTTTCAGATACACTGACTCTCTTTATTGCTAATAGAGATTTGTGCCTGAAAATAAAGTGTTTGTTACATTAAAACAACAAATTCTACTTTGTTTTGGTTAGTACTTGTTTTGTTCATCTTTTCTTATGTGTTACTTTTAGTCTTTAATTTTGTTAATGTATCAGATGAATCTATTACAAACAAGTTATAACTAGAAGTTTTTCTTTTTAATCTAATAAAAAAATCTGTCTTTTACTTAGTGATTTTTAGCTATAATTACTTCTCTATTTGGAATTAATGTCATCCCCTTATTTTTTGCTTGCTATTTGCCTTACCTTTTCAGGTCTCTGCCTCGTAATTACCTGCCTTCTATTGAATTGTTTAGGAGTTAGTTTTTCAAACAGCATTTAATTCTGTGTCTACCATTTTTCAGAGAGTATGATCTCTTTGATCCCTTTATTTTAGCCATTCCATATCACCATGTTTTTGGAATTCTCCTAGCATTGTGCTAGGTTTTAAAATCTAATTTTATAATAATTGCCTTTTGAAAACAAGGTTTAACTCATTTCTGTATCTGATGTTAGTTTAGTACTCTGCCTAGTGTGGGTGTTATTGTGAGCTTATCTCAGTAGGTGTATTTTATTTTCCTCTTAATTGACAAATAATAATTGTGTATATTTATGGGCACAATGCTATGTTATAATACATATATACATTCTGGAATGATTATATCAGACTTGTTAACATATCTACCATCTCACTTACCATTATTTAGCACTGAGAACATTTAAATCTGCTTTTTTAACAATGAAAAAGATACAATATATTATTATCTATAGTCTCCATGCTGTACTAGAACACAAGAACTTATTCTTTCCAGCTGAATTTTGTACTGTTTGACTAGCATCTCTTTATCCTCTGTCTATTCTGCCTCGCAGTATGATGAGGATTCAGAGTTCCCTAGATTTAGAAAGCACCTTTTAATATTGACTTCTGATGTCATTTCATTTGGATTCTAGGAGTTTTCATATAATCTTAGTTGTGTTTTATCATTTCTATGCTTATGGATCTTGTACCATATAGTCTGTGCAAATTCAGACATCATACATGTGCATAGTGACTCTCCTTTTTTATTCTTCCACTCTACTCCCTGGACTGACTTCAAGCTCTTCAGGCTGGTGTGAAACAGTTTTAGGCTTATTCTATTGGAGCTTGCAGGACTTAAAAGCTCCCAGCTTTATGCTGTAGTCTCAGCTTCAGTTCTCTGACTTCAACGATTCATGAAACCATCTTTCACATCACCAGATGGATGTTAGCACCTGTTTCCAGTTCCCTAGGGCCTCCTTTATAAAGCCCAAACCCTTGTGGGAAGTTGTTGTGTACATTCCCTTATGCTTATCTTTTGGCTTTGATTTCTTTTGCCACTTCTGGTATCTGGGAATTACTTTTGTTGCTTGATTTTATTTTGTTCTGTATTTTTTTTTTGAGTTGGAGTCTCACTCTGTCTCCCAGACTGGAGTGCAGTGGCATGCTCCCGGCCACCACAGCCTCGACCTGCTGGGCTCCGGCAATCTTTCCGCCTCAGCCTTCCAAGTAGCTGGAACTACAGGCATATGCTACCAAGCCCGGCTAATTTTTGATTTCATGTGGAGATGAGGTCTCACCAACTTGCCCAGGTGGGTCTCGAACCCACCAGCTCAGGCAATTCACTCACCTCAGCCTCCCAAAATGCAGGATTACAGGCTAAGCCACCAGACCCGGCTGTTGTTCAGTATTAAGAGGAAAATCTGCATCAACTTAGTTGAGCACATTGTGAGAAGTTTTACCAATTTTTCAAAAGCATTACACTTTTAATTTAAAAAAATAAGAAATAGTTTGTATACTTCGGATGTGTTAACAATTCATATAGACATTGATCCTAAACTGGTAAAGGCACTTTTTTTTTCTTCAAATGGTAGAATCTAGAAATTAGAGATTAGAATAACTTGCATTGGGTCTTTTAAGGGAATATGTTAATGAAGTTACTAAATTATTGAATTTACTTTTGAAAACCTCAAATTGCCATGCTTTGACCTTTTGTTCAAGTAAGAAAAGTAAAATAACTTTTACAAACTTCTGAAAGAGATCCCGACAACCTGGTTGCCATCTCTGAACATAATGGAGCAGAGTTTGAAAATTATCCCTCTATATGTGTACTACTGACTTTTCTGTCACTATGGGGGATCATAAGTTCATTTTTTAGCCTTTCTTTCCCTTTCTTCCTACATCCTTTGCTTTCTTCATTTCATCCACAAATTGCTGAAGATAAAAGGTTACATACTCTGAAGTGATGAAGAATTATTCTTGGTTGTAACATCTTCATAACTTAGTCATAACTGATTCATTCTCTACTTTTATATTATAACCCTCTGACTCATTTTTATTTATAATACCTACTCTCTCCACCTTCATGTTTACTTTTGTGCCCTTTTCATATATAACATTAAATAAACTGTTGGTTAGAATATTACTGTCCTAGTTGGAAGAGCAAGACCACCAAAACCCTAAATTCAGCAGAAGAATCCAGATCACCAAAATAAAAGCCCAAATCCAGGACATAGAAGACTAAAAGATAATACAAAATAATCAATAAAACAAAAAGCTTTTTCTTCAAAAGGATAAACAATATCGATGGTCCCATAGCTAGACTGACCACGAAAAAGCCCAAATAAACACAATCAGAAACACAAAAGTTGAAGTCACATCTGGCCCTGAAGAAATACAAAAGATCATTAGAGACTACTATGAATTCTTGTATGGAAACAAACTTAAAAACGTTAAGGAAATGGAGGACTTTCTGACATCACACAACCTGCCTAGGTTGAAACAAGAAGAAATTAAGACCCTAAATAGACCAATAACAATCAGGGAAATTGACTATGTAATAAGAATACTACCTATAAAAAAAAGGCCTGGACCAGATGGCTTTCCAGCAGAATTCTACAAGACATTTAAGGAGGAGCTGATACCAATTCTACTGAAGGTATTCCAGGTGATTGAGAAAGATGGAACTCTTCCCAAATCATTTTATGAAGCTAACATCACATTGATACCCAAGCCAGGTAAAGATCCAACAAAGAAAGAGAAGTACAGGCCAATATCTTTGATGAACATAGATGCTAAAATTCTCAACAAGATCCTAGCAAACCGAATTCAACAACACAACTCAAAAATCATCCATCATGACCAAGTAGGCTTCATCCCGGGTACGCAAGGCTGGTTCAACATTTGTAAAACCATAAATGTAATTAAATACATCAACTGATGTCAAAACAAAAAATACATGATATATCATTAGATGCAGAAAAAGCTTTTGTTAAAATCCAGCACCCCTTCTTGATAAAAACCCTCGAACATCTAGGCATACGGGGAACATACCTCAAAATAGTAAAAGCCATCTACGAGAAACCCACAGCCAGCATACTCCTAAATGGACAAAAATTGGAACCTTTTCCCCTGAAAACTGGATAAGAAAAGGATGCCCACTCTCACCCCTCCTGTTCAATATAGTATTGAAAGTCCTGGCTCGAGCAATCAGAGAAGAGAAGGTAATCAGGGGTATCCAAATAGGAAAAGAGGAAGTCAAGTTATCTCTCTTTGCAGATGACATGATTGTGTACCTTGAAAGCCCAAGAGAATCTGTCAAAAACTTCCTTACACTGATAAAGGACTTTGGCAAAGTCTCAGGGTATAAAATAAATGTGCAAAAGATAATAGCATTTCTATACACCAATAATAAACAAACAGAAACCCAAATAAAAAGCACGATTCCATTCACAATAGCCACAAAAAAAATGAAATACCTTGACATCTTCCTAACCAGAAATGTGAAAGACCTTTACAATGAAAACTGCACAACAGTGCTCAAAGAAATCAAAGATGACACAAACAAGTGGAAAAATATTCCATGCTCATGGATTGGAAGAATCAACATTGTGAAGATGTCCACCCTACCTCAGGCAATCTACAGATTTAATGCAATACCCATCAAATTACCAGCAACATTCTTCTCAGACCTATAAAAAACAACACAGGAATTCATATGGAAATACAAACGACCAAGAATAGCCAGAACAATCCTAAGCAAAAATCCCCCAAAAAACAAAAAACAAAGCAGGAGGTATCACATTACCAGACTTCAAACTTTACTATAAAGCTACAATAATCAAAACAGCTTGGTATTGGTACAGGAACAGGCATAGAGACCAATGGAATAGAATTGAGATTCCAGAAGCAAAACCTCAATTTCTCAACCAACTCATCTTTGACAAAGCCTCCACCACCTACTACTAGGGAGAGGAGAACCTGTTCAGTAAATGGTGCTGAGAAAACTGGCTGACCACATGCAGAAGACTCAAACAAAATCCCTATCTATCCTCATACACAAAAATTAACTCTAAATGGATCAGAGACCTAAATGTAAAACCTCAAACCATAAAAACCTCAGAAAATGCAGGACACACCCTTATGAAAATTGGAACTGGTGTCCAATTCCTGAGCAATACCAGAAACGCACGGGCCTTAAGAGATAAGACAGACAAGTGGGACCTCATTAAACTAACAAGCTTCTGCAAAGCCAAAGAAACCATCAAGAGAGCAGGGAGACAACCTACAGACTGGGAAAAAGTATTTGCCAATTCCAGGTCCGACAAAGGCCTAACATCTTGGATCTGCAAGGAACCCAAACATGCTGAAAAGAAAAAAACAACTCCATTATAAAGTGAACAAAAGATATGATCAGACATTTCTCAAAGGAAGACATCTGAGCAGCCAACAGATATATGAAGAAATGTTCAACCTCCCTAATCATCAAGGAGGTGCAAATCAAAACTACACTGAGATACCACCTAACTCCAGTCAGAATGGCAATTATCAACAACTCAAAAAATAACAGATACTGGAGAGGATGTGGTGAAAAAGGAACACTTCTACACTGCTAGTGAGAGTTTAAACTAGTGCAACCTCTGTGGAAAGCAGTGTGGCAATTCTAAAAGCTCTTAATATCGACCTCCCATATGACCCCACAATCCCCCTACTGGGAATATACCCTGAAGAACTTAAATCACTCTATCAAAAAGATACCTCCACAAGTATGTTTATTGCAGCATTGTTCACAATAGCAAGAACCTGGAAACAACCATGCTGCCCATCAAAAGAGGACTGGATTAAAAAATGTGGTACATATACACGATGGAATACTATGCAGCCATAAAAAAGAACAAAATCATGAATTTCGCAGCAACCTAGATGGAACTAGAGTCTATAATACTGAGTGATCTCTCACAGAAACAAAGATCTGAGTATCACATGTTCTCACTCATATAGTGGACCTTGAACATCTATCATAATACTATAAGAAAAGGACTGACAGTGGCGGGAAACTATAGGGGGGCAGGGAGGGGAAGGGAGGTGGGACTAACGGTAGTGAATATCTGTCTGGGGATGGGGAGACAGCCCTTATCAACAAGGGTGTCTGAACGATGCATATTTGTAAACCTAACCCTTAACTGTACCCCATAATTTTAGAATAAGCTGGGCTCAGTGGCTCAGCCTGTAATCCCAGCACTTTGCGAGGCCGAGGTGAGTGGATTGCCTGAGCCCGTGGATTCGAGACCCACCTGCGCAACCCGGCAAGACCTTATCTCTACAATAAATTAAAAATCAGCCAAATGTGGTAGTGCACACCTGTAGTTCCAGCTACTTGGAAGGCTGAGGCAGAAGGACTGCTGGAGCCCAGCAGATTGAGGCTGCGGTGGCTGGGAGCAGCCACTGCATTCCAATCTGGGTGACAGAGTGAGACTCCAACTCAAAAATAAATAAATAATAAATAAATTTTTTAAAAAAAGAATATCTACTGTCCTTATCAAATAACAGTTCTCTTTTCTTTTCATAGAAATATGCATAGCTCTTGTTTTCAGTTTACTCTCTCTAAGCAGATCCCTTTCTCAACCACAGGACATCTGTAGAACAAGAGACCACTAAAAAAATTAGATGGCAATGGAAACTTTAGGAGTGAGATGGAACTTATTGTATGAGTTCACTTTTTACCTTGGTGAAGCCAAAGTCTAAGGCTTCAAATTCCACTCAAAGCTTGTGAAACTTAAGCTTCAAAATGGGTCTGTTTTGACTTAGTCTGAGTGAAATCCTATAGTTGATAGCTTGTGATAACAGAAGATGGTTTCGGGGCTCTGCTGAGTTCTCTCAGAACATGATTTTAAGATTTTTTTGGAAGACACTTTGCATACCTTTGTGTAGTGTTGAAATAGTGAAGTATCTCTGAACCCATAATGACTTATAAGTAGGGTCTGCTAAATTAGATGCAAGGAAGAGAGCTGTGACTTGCTCTAAGTCATTATGACCTTATTAATTTCTCTAGTTTTGCTCACAGAGGTGACTCATTAAACTAGGTTGTCAAAATTGGATCATCCTCTCATAGAAAAGGTACCCTTCTTTCCTTTCTTTCTTTTTTTTTTTTTTTGTTTGAGTTGGAGTCTCATTCTTTGTTACCCAGGCTGGAGTGCAGTCGCATGCTCACAACCACCAAGCCTCAACCTGCTGGGCTCAGTTGATCCTTCTGCCTTAGCCTTCCAAGTAGCTGGAACTACAGACACGTGCCACTCTGCCCAGCTAGTTTTTGTGATGTATTATAGAGATGAGACCTAACCAAGTTGCCCAGGCTGGTCTTGAACCCCCAGGCTCAGGCAGTCCTTTCACCTCGGCTTCCCCAAAGTGCTGGGATTACAGGCTGAGCCACCATGCCTGGCTGTAACCTTCATTTTCTAACGAAGATTTTTTTTAAAAACTGTGGAAAACACTTCAAAAAAAGATATCTTAAAGAATGTAAAATATATAGTGGATAGCTGAAAACAGAAAATTATCTATTCAAACATCTTCTCTACTGATGAATGTAAACATTGTTAGCTTGAACTTCTGTGGCAATGGGTAAAGTTCAGTCATAGCTTCTTGTTCCCTTCTTAGGCATTTGTTCAAGCTGCCACATCCTCTTCCATTTGACCCACACATAGCTAAAGGTTTTGCGTAGCCCAGATCTCAGTGTTCAGTGTTTTCTCTTCAAAATTATGTCTCTCATCACCTAGTACTTTTCCTGTCCATCCAATCTAAATCATACTTCTCTTTATTCATGTCACATGACTCTTTAAAAATTCTCTGTCCAACCTACATCACCATGTGAAAATTCATTATAATTGTCACTTTAATATATCCTCTCCCCGTAATCCACATATGAATTTGCATGCCTGGTAATTTTTTTGTTGGAGGCTAGTCATTGTGAATTTTATCTTGTTAGGGAGTGGATATTATGTATTTTATTATTTATTCATTTATTTTTTATTTTTAAAATGCAGAGTATTATTGAGGGTCAGGTATACAAGTTACCCTTGTTGATGAGGTGTGTTTCCCATCCCTCCTCTGGTAGTTTCCCACTACTGCCAATCCCTTTCTTATAGTATTGTGGTAATTGCTCAAGATCTGCTTATAAGTGAAAACATGCGGTGCTCAGTTCTTTGATTCTATGATAGATCACTCAGTATTACAGACTCTAAGGCCATCCAAGTTGCTGAGAAGTTCATAGTTTTGTCCTTCTTTATGACTGCATAATATTCTATCGTGTATATGTATCACTTTTTTAAAAAATTCAGTCCTCTTTTGATGGGCAGCATGGCTAGTTCCATGTTTTTGCTATTGTGAATAATGCTGCAATAAACATGTGTGTACAGGTATTATTTTCATAGAGTGATTTGAATTCCTTCAGGTATATTCCCAGTAGGGCAAATGCAGGGTCATATGGAAGGTCAAGTTTTAGATCTTTTGGGAATTACCAAACTGTTTTCCACAGAGATTGTATTAGTTTACACTCCCACCAATAGTATGGAAGTGTTTCACCACATCCTTTCCAACATCTGTTGTTTTTTGAGTTATTGATGATAGCCATCCTACTGGAGTTAGGTGGTACCTCACTGTGGTTTTAATTTGCATTTTACTGAGCATTTTTTCATGTATTTGTAGGCTGCTTGTATGTCTTCTTTTGAGAAGTGTCTATTCATATCTTTTGCCCACTTTTAATAGGGCTGTTTGTTCTTTTCAACACATTTGCATTTCTTGTAGACACTGAATGTTAGGCCTTTCTCAGGTTTACAGTTGGCAAATAATTTTTCCAATTCTGTGGGCTATCTCCCCTGTCTCTTGATGGTTTTGTTTGCTTTGCAGAAACTTTTCGGTTTGATAAGGTCCAACTTATCTACCCTATGTTTTATGGCATGGGCATTTGGGGTTTTGATCAGGAATTGGTTGCCAGTTCCAATTTCCATAAAGGTGTCTCCTGCATTTTCTAAGGTTCTTAAAGTTTGAGGTTTTACATTTAGGTCTTTGATCCATTTATAGTTGATTTTTTGTGTATGGTGATAAGTAGGGGTCATGTATTTTTTAAAAGTATTCTAATTCTGGGAAGGGGTTTAGTTACTTCAATTCTTTTATATCTTGCTTTTAAGAGAGCTAGAGTAGCATTTTGCCTAGAATTAATTTTTCTCACTATTGAGGCAAGATCATTTTTAGTACGTGAGCCAATTTCCCCTGAAATATGAGGATTTTTACTCTGACTTTTGGGCACAGTTATTAACAATATATGATCTCCACACACTATTCCTTCAAATTATTTTGGTTGGTTATTTTCTCAACCTTAGGTAATTTCATCACATACATGACTGACTAATATTCATCCAAATACTCGAGGGAGAGGAACTACAGACTGTGCTCTCTCTGTGTAGCTTCTCCTTTCCAGTACTTTGCCCTGTGAACTCTGCCCACCTTGGCTTTTCCAGATTTTTAGTTGACTTTTTTCAACTCAGCAAACCCACTGAGGTGTACCTGAACTCCACCTAACCCCACCTTCATGTGCCGTGGTTTGAAAACATATAGGCAGCAAGTTCACAAAATTGCAGGGCTTTCCTCACTTATTGTTCCATAAATGACTCAATTATTCAATTGATATATATCAAATGAACAGATTCAGTCTAAATTATTATTGAAAAAGTTACGTTACTTTTGTGAAATTTCCACAATTGACATCATCTGATTTAAATTTCACTAGGCTACATTTCTTCAGCCTTTTGAGCATGGTTAACATCGCAAATAATAGAATTTGTACCTGTTTACATGTGTTTTTGAAGATAGTTTTATTATGCTGTTTATCTTTTCCCAATTATATGGTAATCTCTAGAATATTTTAAAAGAATTATAGTTTTATTATCAGGTAAACACAATTACTTGGATTTATAACACAAATAAAATTGCTTTAGTACTTAGATTGTAATTATTTTAGTTGAATGGAAATTGACTTTTCTAAAATGTTTTTGCATATTAAAAAATTAAAACTATTGTATTTTTGCTTTTTTACTATCAATTTGCTAATTAAATTACTTTAACTGATATAATGCAAAAATAATATTAATGCAACTCCTGTCAAATTATAATTGGTGGATGTAGAAATACTATTTTTCTGTTGTTAACATCAGAATCTATTAGGTAGAAGAAACCTTCTAATTATTCAAGTTTGAAATGTACTTACAGGGAATAAAACAATGATTTAGTTGAAGGAGAAGAACAACCTCATGAGAATTGCTGTATAAAAATGTTGAGAAGAAATAGGAAATAAGGAATCTTATATATTAGTGAGAAATACTTAAAATATGTAGTTTTCTATTAAATGGTCCACAATACAGTTTACTTCCAGATCCCAGCTAGGAAAAGAACTCATAATCGGGAAGCAGATGGAGCAGCAGAAGCTGCTAGAGGCAGAGAATGCTCTTCACAGAGAGTCCAGCACTGTCTGAGGCCAGGTCACCACACAGCACAGCAGGAGTCACTCCAGATACTTGGGATGTCACCAGGCACCTGCAAGTCATCTCAGGTCAAGCACTGTCTACACCACCATCTAAGAAAGATTTGGAATCAGGCGAACTGCTGACTCCCTGTTTTAGAGTGTGCTTCACAGTTAATTCACCAAATCAATATCCTCACACAGAATTCCAATACAACTAAACAAAATCTTTCAAAATTCTCTGTAAATGCATTTGACAAGTGATACACAGATGAAACAATTTAAAAGTATAAAATCCAAGAGTTGCTTTGTAGAAATTTTCCAGTGACTTTTTTGATTAGCATTTCCTAACACCTTAACTGTGATAGATTTAAGATCTCATACAAATTTTTAGTAACTAACTCTTTTAAACATATTCACCAAGTAATCCTACTGGAATATTTTCCCTATCATATACCCGTTCTTCTTGATTTTATGACCTTATTATTCAACACTAACTCTAACTTCCGAAAGAGGGGTCATCTACTTAGAGGATAAAGTGCTTTGACAGGTGGTGAAGGGGATTTAGAACTCCAGACCCCTAAACCATATGAATTAAAATTGGTCTGTATTCATACAGACAGAGCTTTACTTCTGTGATGTTCCTTTTGTGTTGGTGGGCTCAAGGCCAGGAAGTCACATTTTTCTCTGCTTCTAGCAGTGATACAAAATACTTGCCTCTACAAACTAAGCATCATTCTTAAAAATGCACATAAACATCTTAGGCATTTCATTCACATTTGAAAATAGTGAGATTGTGAGTTCTTGTATAGACTGACTAAACAAAAGAAATCTCACATGATATTAAACCTTGGGGAGAAACACACATCAAACTTGACCTTTATGTCAAAAAGCAATTATCTTCCTCAAGTAATAAGACATTTTGATTTTAAATATTTACTCACAGGCACAAGTTCTTGAAAGTCTATCTGGTTTTATTTTTACTCTTCTTTTTAGCATGGCATGACTATACTTCAACTCTTCAAATTGCTGTAGATGTACTTAAGATATACATATAAGTACATTTAAATGTAAATAATTAAGCTAGTTTGAGCCTTTCTAAGTAGACTAGCATATGAAAATATAAATGAGCCAGTCTTTTAAAAATCAGTTTGACCGACCTTCATAGTCAGTGATGGTAAGCCGAGGATTCCCCAGAACAATACTCAGGACATTCACCATAAGGTGGAAGATGGAATACCTTATTGAGTAACAGGCTTACAACAGTGTGAGGACTTCCCATGGCCCGAGGCTAATAGTGTCTAGCCTGAGATTTGTGTACTCACCCCCATCTCATGGCATACTTCTCTCTATTCTCCAACTGTACTGACTCTTTCTAAATTCCTGGAATGTGCCATGCTCTTTCTTGTATATAAATCTATCAGTAATATTCTGTAACACTCCCTCCCCTTTTGTTCACCTGACTAATGCCAACATTACTTTAGATCTCAGACAGTACTTTTTAACATAACCCATCCCTAATTATCCCCCTGCTCTCCCTAGCCCTCCACCTCACATGGCACACACATATATACATACCAGAATAAGCTAAACTCTCAAGTTTTTCTCCCTATAATACTGGTCACTTCTCTTCCTTTAACTTCATAGAGTTTTTAATTCTTACTTAGTGTGCTTTCTCCACAAGGCTATAATGCAGGGGATAGTGTGTCTTATACTCAGTTGCATTCACAGCAGAACATCTGGCAACAGTGGCTGCTAGGTAAATGCAGAAGCAAGGAAGAAAAAAGGGGAAGAAAGAAAGAAAAGAAAGAGAGAGAGGGGGAGGGAGGGAAGGAAGGAAGGAATGAAGAGAGGAAAGAAGGAAGGAAGGAAGGAAGGAAGGAAGGAAGGAAGGAAGGAAGGAAGGAAGGAAGGAAGGAAGGAAAGACCCATGCAATATTACAGAGTCTCTATCCTAGTGGATTTTGAAGCACATAGATATTCTCTGGCCTGCCTGGTTAGACTATATTATACTCAGTCTCTTTAGTTCTGGATCGTGTTAAGTCAGCTGTACCTTCTACTATAACCCTTGAACTGTTGAAAATGAAGCTCATGTGTGGTTCACTGGAAAGATTCTAGAGAGGAACTGCACTGATTATCTCAGCTAAGTGGTGAACACTTTTATCCCAGTTGATCTCAGATAACAAAGGTTGAGCTATGGGAAGTTATTAATTTGGTTCAGTCCTTGCTCCATGAGAAGCAAGCAATAAAACACTTTGTCAGAAACTGCATAGTTATATTTCATAACTTCAGAGCACCACTCTGTGTGGAGAGGAATAAATCTACACCTTGACCAAGATGACTTTAATATTCCCCTTTGCTTTACTAAACTTTAAGACAGGTTTCTTCCTGACTATAAATCCCTTATTTCCCTTTGATTGGAGCATTTACTTTGGAAAACTTGAAATTATAAATTCTTTCTCTTCCCCCTTGAGATTTAATTTTTCTCCTAGCCTCTTGCAAGTTTCATAGCCCAGAAATGTCTTTTTCAAGGACCTAGGAGCCATCTCTTTTAGATTCTGTCATCAAGGATGATGGCAAACCCCTATCTCCCAGTTTCTATGGGAGAGTAAAGGCTTAATTTAGATAAATGACAGGTAGCAAATACAGATGCATAATTATGTAGACCAATACTCCCCCAATAATCCTTGAGAATTTTTCTACTAGTTCTCCCCAGCACTTAAAAACCCTCTCATCTTTTGTTTCAGCAGAGTTGGATTCAATGTCTCTCATCTATTGTAAAAGCCTTGAATAAAGTCTTCTTTTCCCATTTAACTCTTTCTGGGGCAATTTGTCTTTAACATCCTCTTAGACTTGGCTCACCTGTACTCCTGAATTTATTGCAGCTGCATCACTTATAATAGGTGTCAATGTTTTAAAAAATGGCTAAATTTAAAAAATTCTACCCCCCCCCAAATAAAATGTCAGTGAACTCTGGTTTAGTCAGAAGAGGATTCTTTTATTTTTATTCTTTTTATATTTTTATATTATTATTTTCCAGTATTCTTTCCATATTTGGGAGTGAGATTGCTTTTCTTTAATGCTGTTACTTTTAATAGCATTGAAAAATAAGTATCTGTGTACCTCTATGAAATGCAAGCTTGATTAATGCCCCAGGAGCAAAATCTGTGGTTGGCATGTTTGAGAATCATATCAATTTTTTTATCTATATAATGCTACTCATGTCATGGTCTTGATTGAAATATTGAAACTTTGCTGAGCTTTTATTGCAAAAGTCCTGAGGTGCCTAGGCATTATTTTCTTCCTGTTTGAACAGTGACCAATAGGCTTTGTGGTTTAATAGTAAAGAACACTGGACTTAGGAGTCTGATTGCCTGGATCCCCCAGGACTTTAATTGGTTACTGGACATCTTCCTGCTTAGCAAAAGTGAATAGTACAGAATCTGATAACTAGTGAAGACTCAATGAACTTTAGTCGTTCCAACTGGTACTGTCATAATCTTCATCATTATTTCACAACTGTGAAAAACAAACAAAGAAACAAATGGTATAATAAGCTTTCATAATGTTTTACTCTCTACCAAAAAAAAATCATCAATGGGTAGTACTGTTGACTTAAGATACACTTTAGCCTTTGCTGGTTTTCTTTATTCTTAAATAACTCTGAGCTCTATTTGTGAGATATTTGTCTTTCTCTCTCCCTACCCCTATCCCTGCATTTTTTAGTGATGGATGGGCAGACAGAGATGAAGTCATTGAAGGTTATGAGGTGGAAGCCAACGGGGGAATCACGATAAAGCTGCAGTCTCCAGAGGTCAGGTCATTTGATGATTATTACCTGAAACTGAGGCTGGACACTAATACAAGGAATCCCTGGTTCCCTGAGTTCTGGCAACATCGGTTCCAGTGCCGCCTACCGGGACACCTTCTGGAAAATCCCAACTTTAAAAGAATCTGCACAGGTAATGCGTGTTTATAAAATAACAACTCAGAGGTTTGGGTCATCTCCTGCAGATCCATTGCAACCTGTTAAATCAGGCTAGGCAGGAGGAAGGCTAGAAGGTGCCAGGGCTGGAGGTCCAAAGACAAAATTGCCATCCTCTTTTAAAAATTGCTAGAATCAGGTAGAAGTGTATATTACCCCTAAGGATTTATGAAAAGCTGAAAAGATTGCTTTGATCTCAGGTGATAAGAATAGATAACAGAGCAAAGCCAACTGAGAAGTCAGGTATCTAGTATTCAAGCCACAAGGAAGAGATTTTATTGCAAAAATGCCTAGGAGAACTTAGCCAAAGTCATAAGTAAGCAGCATTGGTTAGATCTCTCTCTTTCTCTCTATCTGTATATATGTGTATATAAATATATTTATATACATGTATATATGTATGTATTTATATGTATACTTATGAATACATAAATAGTAGTCAAAAGAAGATGAGATAATGTGAGGTAATGGGTGATTGTGGGTATAGATGCCAAGAAACTACACTCTCATCTGTAAACCAGAATGATGGTTTCCAGATAGACAAATACTCAGCATGCACTGCTCACTGATACCATCCAGGAAGGGCAATGCATTGTTCCAAGTCTTTCAGGGGCTTGGTGAACTTCACAGGGTGCCCTCCCCTCTGGACCATAGCTAGCATAACCAAGACTCCTTAACACCAACTGTTAAAAGTAATGCATAGGAACATTGCTACTCCCTATTCTTTTCCAGTATTTTCTATGCTACAAATATAGACCATCTTTGGTTTTCCATTCAAAGTCAAGTGTTCACACTGGGTTGATAACATAGCATGATGGACTACCCATGATGATGGGTAATGGAATCTACTCATGACTTAATTTGTATTATAGAACAGTGAAGTGGTATGCGCTTCCTGTATCTAGGCTGAGCAGATACTATTTAGAAAGTTCTTGAATCTATTTACTCCTATTATAGCTATATATAAACACATATGCAGGAAAAAATATAGAGTGGTATATAATCCATAACTCTTGACATAGAGGAGCTTATGATCTTGAACAAATCAAAACATCACACACATGAAATGGATAAATGACAATATAAGACAATGGGTTTCTACAAGATAAGGTAAGAAAATGACTAACTATGTAAGATATTTCTATTTTCAAGAATATTCATGTTTTGTTGTTAGAAAACGCTTTAAGATACCAATATATTTAAATGCATATATATATTTGGTACGTTTCAGCAGCATGCACTAGGAAATTACCTGCTATGGTCTTATTTTTCAATCAAGTTTTTCAGAGCTTCCTCAGTGTAGTTTCAAGGGAGACTCAGGAGTATGATCAAGCTGAGAGGCAGGAGGAAGGCTAGGCAGGTGCTAAACAGTTAACTCACTTCTGCCACACAGGAATTTCTACTGATTTCTTTTTCCTCTGAAAATAATATACCCACAGAAAACAAGGACTCCAATGGACCAAAAAATCTACTAGGACAGTCTTCTTATTTTCAAAATAAATATGATAAGGATACACAAAGGCAATATTTTTTCTAGGTTCATAGTTCATGCAATTCATGGCAGCAATGGAATTAGAACCCATACCTCCTAGACATCACAGTGCATGACTACCTTTAGACTTAGCATTTAGTAATATATTACTTCTTATTTTTCTCTAATTGTTTTCTAAGAAATTTTGTTTTCAATCTTAAACTAGTATCTTTGAAGGCAAAGCTTCTTTCTTCCCTCATAGAACCCTGGACAACATTGTTATCTGCAAGCTCAGTCAATTCTTATTAGCTAATTAATCATTTAATGTATATTTTCTTTTCATATAGGCCAATCCTCTTGCCTCGGCCTCTCAAAGTGCTAGGATTAGACTTGAGCCACTGCGTCTGGCCTATATAGGCCATTTTTAAAGAAGAAGTTAAGAACTCATTTAAAAAATAAAATATGTTTCTTTTATTTAAGAAATATTTATTAAGCACCACTTATGTGATTACAACCTTATTAGTGTGTAAGGCTTCATTCATAGGAGATACAAATACAACAGAAAACAAAAGAGAAAAAAACCTATGTTCTCAATAAATGTAAATATATCTCTTAACATTTCAGTGCAAAGAAACCGAAAATAAAAAGTAAGCAAATGCATGTTCATTTAGTTAATCACAAGAGCTATGGAAAAAGTAAAGTGAGAAAGGGTGGGGAGGGAATGATGGGGTGGAGGGAAGGTAATTTTTAAGAATGTCCAGGGCAACACCCTTGGATCCCCTCCCACTGTGAGAGCTTTCCTATCCTCTCAATAAATCCTGCTTTCTCACTAAAAAAAAAAAGTATGTCCAGAGAAAGCTCATCAAAAAGATGATTAAAATTGTGAAAGTGATAAAAGAGTGAACTATGTAAACACTGGGGAAAGGTTTTCCAAGCAGAGGGAACAGCACATGAGAAGAGGCACAAACGTGCCTGGCTTTGTGAGAGAAAAGTAAGGAGTTCAGGGTGGCTGGGGCCAATAAGTACACCGAGTGTAGGAGACACGGTCAGAGTCAGAGAGGCACACAGAGGAGCAGATTTTGCAGGACTTAAGTAGCCATTGTAAGAACTTTGGCTTATTTCTAAGTGAGATGGAAAGGAAGCCTCTGGGAAGTTAGAGCACAGCTGAGATGTGATTGGCCTTGCTTTGTCTGAACAGAATAATTCTTGAAGTGTTTAAGCACTGACAGAAAACTGAAGGCGTCAAGGAGGAAGAGCAGTGAGGAGCCTACAGTGATAATGCAGGTGCGGGTGTTGGATTGGGCATGGCAGTGTCAAGCAAGGTGGAGAGAAGTGGTTTGATGCTGTGGATATTTTGAAAGATAGTTGAGACTCACTGACAGGTTTTTCAAGAACGTCTCTGGTCTGAGCAACTGGAAAGATGGTGTTACCAATGACTGAGATGGGAGGACTATGGGAAAAGCATATTGAGGAAGGAGGACCAAAGGGTTGATTTTGGACAAGTTAAGTTTGAGATGCCTGTTAGTCATCCAACTATAGATGTCACTTTGTCATTGTGTTTTATTAGTACAATTCTGGATATCACTTATTAAACATGTCTGGATTTTTTAATGTAAGGATTGCTAGGTAAATATCTTATGACCCGAGGGAGCTCTCAAAGCAAGTTAAAACTCTGCAACCTTGTACAGTAATATTTTGGGGTTTTAATTGTCACAGTACATAACATGTCAACTTGGTTAATGTTCACAACAGAAAGTGATAGTTTGCAAATCATGAGCTACTCTTATGTTTAACCTGAAAGCTATTTTTAAGAACTTATGTGATTACAACTTAATAAACATGCTTATATTTGCATTTTATTCTGGAGTTCAGAAAATATTTCTCTTTGTTTTTAGTTGCAAGGAAGGTGGAGGGCTTATTTAACTTTTCCATTTGTAACTAATTTATAAAGCTTATTTCTGCTGCAGAAATCTTAGAATTTTATCTTTAGCAGTGTTTATCTGTATCACCTATGTATGCATACATTCATGTGATCCTTTCTGGTTCTTCAGCTTTAATCTATGCATTTCTGTGAAATTGACTTCAATGTTATTGAAGAACAAAATAAACTTTCACTTTATGTATTACTCTTATCCATTTCAGATGCTTGAATGTCAAATGAATTCCATAGTCATTTAAAAATAATTTTTGTTTTAAAAATGTGGAGTACAATTCAGGGTTAAGTATACAAATGTTCATTATGCAGGTACCCTTGTTGATGATGTGTGCTCCTCCCCCCCACTACTGCCAATCTCGCCCCCACCCCCAGCAGTTTCCCACTACTGCCAACCCCTTTCTTATAGTATTATGAAAATTGTTCAAGGTCTGCTTATGAGTGAGAACATGTGTACTCAGTTTTTTGTTTCTATGATAGATCACTCAGTATTATAGACTGAGTTCATCCAGGTTGCTGCAAAGTTCACAATTTTGTCCTTCTTTATGGCAGTGTCATATTCCATCGTGTATATGTACCACATTTTTTAAATCCAGTCCTCTTTCAATGGGCAGCACAATTGGTTCCATGTTTTTGCTATTATGAATAATGCTGCAATAAACATGCATGTGCAGGTATCCTTTTCATAGAGTGATTTGAGTTTTTCTGGATATATTTTCAGTAGGGGAATTGCAGCGTCATATGGAAACTCAATTTTTAGATCTTTTAGGAATCACCAAAGTGTTTTCCACAGAGGTTGTACTAATTTACACTCCTACCGACAACATAGAAAGGTTCCTTTTTCGCTGTATCCTCTCCAGCATCTGTTGTTTTTTGGGTTATTGATGATTGCCATCCTGACTAGAGTTAGGTGGTATCTCAGTGTGGTTTTAATTTGCATTTCTTTGGTGACTAGTGAGGTTGAGCATTTTTTTCATGTATTTGCTGGCTGCTGGTATGTCTTCTTTTGAGAGGTGTCTATTCATATCTTTTGCCTACTTGGTCATGGGGCTGTTTTTTTTTTTCTTTTTGGCACATTTGAATTCCTTGTAGATCCTAGATATCAGTCCTTTGTTATATATATAGTTGGCAAATATTTTTTCCCAGTCTGTGGGCTGTCTCCCCTCTCTCGATGGTTTCCTTGGCTTTGCAGGAGCTTGTCAGTTTGAGGAGGTCCCACTTGTCTATCTTTTATCTCTTATGGCTTGGGCAGTTGGAGTATTGATCAGGAATTGATTGCCAGTTCTAATTTCCATAAGGGTGTCTCCTGTGTTTTCTAAGATTCTTATAGTTTGAGGTTTTACATTTAGGTCTTTGATCCATTTAGAGTTGATTTTCGCATATGGTAATAGGTAGTGATCTTGTTTTTATCTTCTGTATGTGGTCCACCAGTTTTCCCAGTACTGTTTACTGAGTAGGTTCTCCTCTGTCCTGTGGTTTATGGTGGAAGCTTTGTCAAAGATGAGTTGGTTGAGAAATTGAGATTTTGCTTCTGTGATCTCTATCCTGTTCCATTGGTCTCTATGCCTGTTCTTGTACCAATATCGGGCTGTTTTGATTATTGTTGCTTTATAATTAAGTTTAAAGTCTGAGAGTGTGATACCTCCTGCTTTTTTATTTTTTTGCTGAGGATTGTTTTGGCTATTCATGGTCGTTTATGTTTCTATATGATTTCCTGTATTGTCGTTTCAAGGTCTGAGAAGAATGCTGCTGGTAATTTAATAGGTATTACGTTAAATCTGTAGATGACCTTGGGTAAGATGGACATCTTAACAATGTTGATTCTTCCAATTCATGAGCATGGAATATTTTTTCCATTTGTATCAATTCCATAGTCTTCTAATGAATATGCAGACATGTTTGTGAAAATTAGTGTGAGAAAGTGGCATTAACCATTTCATACTATTGACAGTTACTGTTTCTGTCATTCATTTTTACCTCTTCTAAATGGGTCACTTCTGGAGATTTGGAGAATTTTGCTCTTGCCATTAGTTTCCATAGAAACAATTATTGAGCTTAATTTCAGATGTCATTATTTAAATAAAGAGTTTGCATGCACCACTTTGCCAGTTTTAATATTAATAGTCCTAAGCCCAGGCTGAGTAGTTTGGGAATCACTCTGGCTAATTAAAAAGTACTTCATGTAAAGTCCACATCACTGATTAATTAGTTGAGTATATCAAGGGACTGGAGAAATGTTGGAAAAGCACTAATGGAAACATCAAAGCCTAACTCAAAACTGAAAAATTAATCACTGAAGGACAGTGGAAAGAGGGGTGTAAAGCAAATCAAAGTAACTTTCTTCCAGTAAATGTCTTAGCTTCATAAAGGATTTGAGTCATGTTTGCAATGGCATAGTGCTTTATCATTCCTGATAAGAATCTTTAGAAAGATTCTATGGACGTAATCGACACTGACAGAGTGTAACAATTAGAAACACTACCACTGGAACCAACACAGGTTCAGTAATGTATCTGTCACATTACTTAGGTGACTTTACTTAACCTCTGAGTCTCAGTTTTTACGACTGTTCATGATAACAATATGTACCTCACAGAGAACTCTGTGAATTTATATTAGTCTATTTTTGCATTGCTATAAAAGAATACCTGAGGCTGGACAATTTATAAAGGAAAGAGATTTATTTTGGCTCATGGTTCTGCATGGCACCAACATCTGCTGATGAGGCTTCAAGAAGCTTAGAATCATGGTAAAAGACAGAGAGAGAGAGACAGAGAGAAAGAGAAAGAGAGAGAGAGAGAGAGACAGAGCGAGCTCAGGTGTGTCACATGGCAAAAACAGAAGCAAGAGAGGGAGGAGGTAGTGCCAGACTCTTAAACCATCAGTTCTCGCATGGATTAATAAGTGAGAACTCACTCATTATTGCCAAAAGTGCACCAAGTCATTCATGAGGGACCTTCCCCCATGACCCAATCACCCACCTCTAACATCGAGGATCACATTTCAGCATTAGATTTGGAGAGGTCGACAATCCAAACTATCTCAGAATTGAATGAAATAATGCAAGTGAACTACTTTGCAGTGAAATAACACAAGTGAAATACTTTGCAAACTGTAAATATTTAACATAAGTATAACATATTATTACTAGTGTTATGTCTTGTCAGAAAACAAGGTATGACATAGATCATATCATAAAAATTGTAATTTCTAAAGTTATAAATTTAACAACTACATTCCAGGATACAGAAACTAGAAAAAACAAGCCCATGCACACAATCCTTAATCAGTCATCCTTACAAAGTCAGTGCCAACAGAGATATTTTATCCTATTTTTAGCTATGTAGAATTTTATAATGTTTTTCTGATTGTGAGAATAATGCATCTTTACTATGCTTACTGTATGCACTTAACAATATAGAAAAGCATGAGAAAGATGAAGAACATGAAGAATTTGTTCTTATCTAACCACCATTAATCACATTAGATTTTTGGTGTATTTTCTTCTTTCTTTACATAGTTTTAAATCATGCAGTGAATATTATTTTATGGATTGCTTTTTGAAAGTGAATTCTCCCTTTTCTTATACATTTATGATTTTCATTTCCTCTTTGTTTTTCTCCTTTTATTCTTAACGAATATAAACCCATTCTGCATGCAGATAAGCTATACCTTTTTTAGTCCTTTCATTCTTTCTACATATTTAGGCTTGTTTTGGTTTATCACAGTTTTTTTTTCAGAGACAAGGTTTTGATCTGTTGCTCAGGCTGGAGTGCAGTAGCATGATCGTAGCTCACTGCAGTCTTGAACTCCTGGCTCCAGTGATTCCTCTGCCTCAGCCCTCCTGTGTAGCTGAAACTACAGTTGTGTGCCACCATGCCTCACTTTTTTTTTTTTTTTTTGTAGCCATGAGGTCTTGCTCTATTGGCTGTACAGATCTTGAGCTTCTGACCTCAAGTAATCTGCCTGCCTCAGCCTTCCAAAGTTCTGGAATTACAGATATAAGCCAACATGCCCTGCCTTGTTTATAATTTTTTAAAAATGCTGCAGTATAAAAATTCTTCCTAAACTTTCTTTATTTTTCATTTTGGATAATTTTCTTAAGTTATATTTACAGAAGTTAAATTAAATTTCTAGAAGTTCAATAAAAAGTTGTGAACATTTTTAAGGTTTTGAAAAGAAAGAGTTCGAAAAGGCAACTCCTACTAGCACTGCATGAAGCTTTATGCAGTTTTTTCCATTCTGTTTTGCAGTAATAATCATAGTGTGCACGAAATTTTGTATCTTATTTCACTTAGGCTTATATTTTACATATTTTTATGCTGCTGCATGGCCCTTATAATCACCATTTTAATAACTCCATAATATACTATTCAATTAAACTACTATAATTACTGAGTCATTCTTATACTGATGGACATTTAGGCTGCTTCCAATTTTCCTTCTTACAACAAAAAAACATTGTATATGGTACAGAGAGTTTTCATAGTTGCTGTCTAGTTACTATTTTGGGATTGTTCGCTTATAGTAGATTGCTAAGTATATAATTATTTGTTAAGAACTTGAAAGTTCTGGGGGTCCCTTAAAAACATTTATTTCCAATGTCTTGCAATATGGTAATATTAATATTTGCTGTGGTTAAAAGCATAGTAACTGGATAAGTTTACTACATTCACAATATCTTTACCAGGCTTTTTCCCAACTCAGTGAGGTTATAATCTTCATTTTGCTTTCTCCTATTATTCTTTGTACCAATTGGGAACAGATGGGCACAACACTTTTAAAAACTAGTGTCTATGTGCATTTGGCTATTATCTAAGATATAATAAAAGGATTTGACTGGTATCTGTAATGCTTACCAACAGCTCAGAACTAGTAATATAATGACAGCTAGTCTGTGAAGATAAAATTTCACAACTTTCAAGCAAACAGACTATTATTCCAGTGGCTTGGAGGCTGCCATTAACAAATTTTATACTGGTACTGATTTTCATAATATAATTGCCTTGCTTATGAACTTTCCACTTTTAATTACCTTATTATGTAAGACCAGATAACACTGGTCCATTACAGCTTGATCTAGATTAAGACGGTCTGTAAACTGAGATTTTAATTTACTTCAACCCATTGGGTCCTAGGATAATAACTTCTCTTTGTCTCTGGAAGTTTGACCCAAATGCCAATATGCATTCATGAGGAATATCATTTTCCATTGACCCAGAAGTTGGTACTATTAATTAGGGTTTGTGGAAGACATCACATTTCTCTACTCCGTTCTGTATCCATATTCTTTGAAAAACAACTACATACCTCCTCTCATCAAGAGGTAGAGTTTTGTTCCCTATCTCTTGATTCTGGATTGACCTTACAACTTATTAGCTCCAAGTTTGGGTCTCAAGAGACTTGACCTGAGTACTCCTACTCTTTTTCTTGGAACACCTGCCTTAACCTATGAACAAGCCTGAGTTAGCCTACTAGGGTATGAGAAATAGCATTGATCAGAAACAGGAAGACCTCTCTGTTGAGGCTGTCCTAGATCAGCCAGTCCCTGACCAATCCACTACCTTACTGTTAATGCATCAGTGAGTTCACCTGAGATGATTCATGTCCAACCCAAAGCAGCAGAACTTTCCAGTTGTCTCCTAGATTCATGAGTTAAATAAATCCTTGCTGTTTTAAGTCACTAATCCTTGGAGTGGTTTGTTATGTAACCTTATTTTGGCCATAGATAACTGATATAGGGTCTCCACAGTCTTGTAATCTGAGACCCTTACATGGAGCAATAGTTTGTTTAATTAAGTTAAGGAACATAATTCTCAACCCATTGCTAAGATGTTCAGTCTTTTCCCCTCATAAGAGGAATGGGACAATATTGCACCCTGAATCTTACGGAACAAAGCAAAACATTTTCATAGATCCTGCAGTACAGAGGATTTTATAGCCTCATGATCTAAGGCAGTAAAACTTCTCTACTTAGGAATTCTTGTGTGCATACAAGAAATGCTGAAAAAAATGGGATTCACTTATAGCTGAGACAATCAAATACCTCAAAACAAAACAGTTATATGTTTTCATACAATGCTTGTATAAGATGCTTTATGGAAGAATGTCTCAAAATTCTTGCATGTGTTTGTATCTTTTAGACAGAAGAATCAAAGTAAATTGACTTTGTGTCTCATTTGGACATTGTCATGTCTCAGAAAATCTTGTTATCACACATAGATGAAATTCTAAAAATAATATCAGACTACAACCACAATAGTGATCTCCCTATCTCTTATTAACACTTTGAATTGGCACTGTCAGATATGTTAGCCACTAGCCACATGTGGCTATTTGCATTTAAATTTAAATTAATGACTATGGAATAAAACATTCAGTTCCTCTGCCTCAGTTGCCACAGTTCATGTGTGGTTAGTGGCTACCATATTGGAACAGCACAGATGCAGAAAACGTCTACTATTGCAGAAAGCTCTATTAAATAGTGCTGCTGTAGAATGTATTCTGCTTTTCTAGCCCCATACATGCAAGTTTGATTGTTTCAGTGGTTGTTTTGAGCATGATCAGCTTGTTAGATATCCTAACCAACTTCAGCAGCTAAAAGTTAACTCACTCTTTGGTGTGAGGCAAGACTACCAGTTTGCTTAGTAGTTCCTTCAGATCTGCTGCCTAAGACAGGCTGGATTGGTTCCTACAAAGACCAGACATGTTTTCATTAAACTATTTCAGTTGTTTATTTTATGTTATTTTTAATATTGGATGGACTATGATAAATATGCACATATTCTATCATCCAAAAGTCATGAAGATTAATGCAGGAGCATGAGTCTTTGTTCTTTCATTTTATATACATTTTGATTTTGTTCCAAAGGGCTCGAATGATTTTTAGTAACAAGCAGATATTGATGTGAAGTATAAAAAGGGAGATTCTTTGAGACATATACACTCATCGTAATAGTGAACAGTTATGATTTATCTTTTAATAGAAACATTTAATTTACAGCTCTGTTGTTGGATATGCTAATGAACTTTATAACCATGTCTGCAAAACAGTTACCTAGAGATTGACTTAAGTTTCATATACCCTAGTTATTATTATAATTTGGTTTAAACCACAAATGCATTATTTAATGAGATTCATTTTACGTTTGTTAAACAATTTGTATATTTCTAAAGTTGAATGCTCCCTTATGTGGTCCAAACTGCCTTCTGAACAAGTTTCAGAGTGACTGTTCTTCACAAAGATTTTACCCTGGCATGAGCGGCTAGTATATATTTAGATTGTTTCTGATGTCTACTTATGGGATTACTCTTTATCCTATTAATGATGTTGCTGTTCATTAGGAGAATAGTTTTTGCATTTCATATCTTGTACACAGTCACTTCTGGAAAAATTTATGTGAAATAAACTCATATTTGCTGCCATAATACAAATAGTTATTTCAGAATAGGTGTGACCAAATATACTTGGGTTTTGACCCACTTACACTTTTTTTCTTATTTCTATAATTTTATTAATAATAAAATTATAAGTATTAATACTTAAGATGTACATTTTGACATATATGAATATGCCCAAAAAACAATTATTACTCTTAAGATAATGAACATATAACTCCCCAAATTACTTTGTAGTTCATTGTAAATCCCTTTCTCCTACCCGTCTCCACACTCATTCTCAGGCAGCCGCTTACTTTCTGTTTCTATGGTTGATTAACAATTTCTAAATTTTAATATAAATGGAATTGTATATTGTATACTCTTATTTGCCTGCTTCTTTCACTCAGCACATTTATTTTTATATTTATCATTGTATTGCATATGTTAACAGTTAATTCTTTTAATTACTGGGTAGTGCTCGATTATTTGTATATATCATAATTTGTGTATTTATTCGCTGCTGATGAGACTTTAAACTGTTGTCAATTTTTAACTTTTACAAATAAAGCTGCTATCAACATCCCTCTATCAATCTTAGTATAAAAACATGCTTTCATTTGTATTAATTCAATTTGTAGGAGTGGAATAGCTGGATCAGGCAATAGGTGAGCATGTATGTTTAACTTCCCTTCCTTTCTGTTCATTCTTTATTCCTTTTAATTATGGAGATATATGATTGGGAAGATAATATTATAAAGGGATCAGACACTGAGGAAATGAACTACTTGTTAAAGTTCAAGAACCAGTGAGACTTATAAATTGCTTCCTGATGAGTATGTTCCATCTTTCCATAATTTCTTCTATTTGGAGGTAGCAGTTAAGGTGAAGGGGATATTATATGCCCATATGATGAGCCAAGTTTTGGGTCATAATAGCTATTAAACATGGTTCCTTATAAGATTCTATGGAATCAAGGTTGTCATATCTCTGAACAGCTTCCTGAGTATGTTCCCTTAGCCACAAATTATCTAGTGGCTGCTTTTATTATAACTATTACTCCAAATTATAGTATACACTTGTGCCCTAATGACTGGGGGGTGGACTTGTGTAATTGTCCCTCCAGTGATACAATATAGTGCCTGTGCCTGTAGGCCAAAGTAATGTACTAGGTAGTCACACTTCATGTCGAGAAGCTATTTATCAACTCACACCAATAATGTGTGTTAAGGAGTGTTGAATATGCTATGACAATCACCTGGGCCTATGTTAATGTCATGTCATAAGTCTATGTGACCACTCTGTTTATTTACTAATTAATCTTTCTCTGAAATGTCACTGACTGGTAAACAACATTGTTATGACACAAAGCTTTGTAGAGATTTGCTGGGCATCACAGGAACTACATAGGGATAAGTATTTAAGATTCATTAGAAATGCCAATGAATTGAATCTATAGAGATTTACCACAAAGAGATCTGGACCTAATACTCCAGTCAGCTTAATACTATTATCCAATCCATTTGGCTAAATTAATAGCCAAGCCAATGAATAATGTAAATGAGAATCTTGTCCTTTATAGTAGGAGTTCTCAAGCATGGCTTATTAAAAGCATTGGGAAAATTTTTACAAAAAACTTTCCTACATTAATCTGGGTCTTCCACCATATAAATTGAATCAGAATTTCTGGAGTGGGGCCCAGCATTTATTTTAAGGACAGGATGAAATTCATACTTCAAAATTTATAAGCCATTTACATTTTCAAAATTTGGAACCATCTATCACTATCCAAGTTGAGAGCTTGCTGAGGTTTTGGCCTTTGCTGTGGTATCAGAGGTAAAAAATTAGTTTATAATTTCTGATGCTGAATGGATACATTTGTTTGTTTTATTTATTATTGGCTGGCTTGTTTTGCATTTGAAGTGTGCTATTCCAAAACCAATAAATCATGGTGAAATACTATGTCCAGATTGGGTAATTACTAGATATATTAATTTTCTATTGCTGCCATGAAAAATTACCACAAACTCAGTGGCTTGAAACAATACAAATTTATTATGTAACAGTTCTGTAAGTTGGAAGCCTGACAAAGTTCTCCCTAGGCCAAAATGGAAGTCTTGTCAGGCCTGCATTTCTTTATAGAGGCCCTTGGAGATAATGTGTTTCCTTGCTTTCTCTAACTTTTAGAAGCCACTCACATTCCTTAGCTCAGAGCCACTTTTTACCATATTCAAAGTCAGGAACATTGCATCTGTTTGACTTTTCTTGCACACCAACACCTTTCTCTGGTCATGACCAGAGAAGGTTCTCTGCTTTTAAGGACTCATATGATTAAGTCAGGCTCACTCAGGTAGTCCAGGATAATCTCCCCCATCTCAAGGGAAGAGGAATCACATTTGCAAAATCTATTTTACCATGAAAACTAATTTATCTACAAGTTCAGGAATTAGGATATGGGCATCTTTGTAGGCCCAATTAGTTTGTCTAACACTCTAGGTGACCAGACAGAGAAAGGTATTAGCTTCATTAAGCCCTTTCTACTAGCTACTTCTTTAGTTCTTTCTCCTGCTGCAGGTTGGCCTCTGTTGGTGGCCACTGAGAGAACAGGATATAACTTTTTGGGAACAGATTTTAAAAACCATTTTTATTGTCCTTTTGTAAAAGGCAAAACATCTGGACAGTGACCCTATTATTCAAGCTTCTTTTATATCATCCTCCTTGATCTCTTCTGATTGAGCAATGGGAACTGCCACTTTGGGGAACATCATCAGATACGACACTTACCAATAACAATTCTTGTTAGATGAGCCTCACCTTCCAGACTTGCTTTTAGGTACACCGAACCTCACAGACTTCTAATGGAAAGTCACAGTCTTAGCCTCTTGGTTTCTTAACCATTTTTGTTTCATCTGAAAGATTTATGGGTATAAAATTAGTTCCTTCAGTTATTTTAACAAAAGAATATGAGTCTTGACTTGGTTCTTTGAATCTGAGTTTTCACTGGTCTTTCCCAGTACAAAGACCTTTCCAGTCTGATCTTTAACAACTGAAAATAGGAATCAATTTTACTTTCATTTCTACACATCTAATTGTCCCACCTTCTTGTCTAAACATGAAATTCATTTGGAAAAATATCTGCCTTCCAAATAATTGCAGGTGACAATATTACTGAGTGTTTTGCCATTGCATAATAATGGGTCTATAACCTTTTGACCCTGATCACAATTCTTTTGTCATCTGCGACCTGTTTCTATATACCTAATTTTTGGTTGTTGTTTTATTGTTGGTTTTGTTGTGGTTATAGCATCCCTCAACTTTTAGATATCAATTTCTATATTAGTCAGGATAGGCTAGGATATACTGTGATAACAAATGACCCCTAGTTTAATGTCTTATAATAATAAATAATTATTTCTCACTCATGCTACCTGTTCATTGTATGTTAGTTAAAACTCCCTTCTGCTCTCTGGGAGTCAATCTATAGAGCAGCTTCTATCTGGAATATTGATAGTTGTGGCAAAAGGAATTGAGAATGGCCAACATGTGTACTGAGCTTAAAGCTTCTGCTAAACATTATATGTATCACTTCAACTCAAATTTTATTGACCAGAGCAAATTTCATGATCAAGCCAGATATCAATGAAGAAAGGAAATATAACCCACCTCGTGGGATGAACACCTAATATTTTGGAGCAATAATTCAATCTATAAAACGATTAAACCTGGATTAGTGCTATAGCCTTTCATTCATAAGAGGGCAAGCCTTATGCGTATGCAATATATGGTTAGAATCTTTAGAATCTTTAGCTTAATTAAAGTTTTACTGTCAAAATTACTGTGTCAAAATGCCTTGAAGATGAAAAACATTTTCTTCTTCATTACCAGGGCTCCATGAAGCTAATAGTAGGTACTTTTTATCAAGGCAGTGAATGAAAAATTCAGAGCTCCAGTACAGAGAGATATTTGCCAGAAGGGTTTGTCAACAAAATACCTTTACTTTTTCATCAAGGTAACATTAAGCAATAATCAGATATTACTGTACTGAGTTTTCATGTCTCCACCAGCGAAGTCTTCTTTGTTTAAAGCCTTCGAGTAGAACTGGAGCATAATCTTATCCTAAGAGTAACAAAATGTCTAGACTAACACAGTGAATTTTTCTCTACTGAGGGGTCCCATGTTCTAGGTCTAACCCAGGATGATTGGTGCTGATGAGAAGTTACAAGATTTCCTTTCTCACATGAGGCACAAGGGCCCAGTATCATTTCTTTTAACAATAGAGACAATACTTGCAAAATAACATACACAAATGTTTATGGCATAGTGCAAAGATTGTTAAACATCTCTGGCTCACTCTTTGTAAGGGATTTAATTATAACATATCCGAGGATAAAATGGTGTCAACCTAGCTATACCATCCTTTCTTAGGGACAGTTATCCAAGTCTATGTGTTCAAAGGTTAAGGAAACACTGTTATGTAGGAAATGACTAAGAGTCACACAGAGCTTCAGTATCCTTCACAAAATTGCCCAGTGATCCCTGGGACACTATTATTAGGCATTATACTTTTCTTTTTTTATTATTGTGCATTATACTTTTCAAAACCCTACATCTGTGAAAATTTGTATCCCATTTTAACTTTTATCTTTTTAAATATCATTGAGGTTTATTATTTTCTCAGCTTTTATAATTTTAGCTTCTGAGACTTTTTTGTTATGTCCTTTGTCAGAGTGCATTTTCTTAAAATTAAAATTGGTTTTATTTTAAAATTCTAATTATAAAACATATACTTCCTCATTTTAAAACCTTTGCATAATATAGAAAATCAGTCCTGGCCTTTGAGTTTTTAAAACCATGTCTTCACGACTAGTTCAGTTTGTAAGTGAGAACACATTTAGTTATGAGAACATATGTGTTGCACTCTAAAGTGATGTGAATAAGTTAGAAAGTGGTCACAGAGCTATTAGAGTTGAGTTTATTGAAAATGAAAAATAGAAATGAAAGTCAAATTGTGTTTTTGAGGGTATACCTATATATCACCACTTTTTAAAAAGTGCTATGAATAAATAATAATAATAATAATCAGTAGGAAGTGAATCAAGATATAGAATGCCAGGGCTGTGCAGCAATCTCCTAGTTAGTTAACTGGCATAGCCCACATTAGCTAACAGCATTATGAAAAACATTGTTTATTTAACCAAAATGTTATACACACATGCCTGGATGTGTTTTATGCATTAATATCTATCTGTTTTTCCAGAATACACTTAAGGCAATCTACAAAAATTCCTACAATATGACTTTTTGTTGTTGTTGTTGTCATTGAATAAATAAGAAGTAAGAATAATAGAAAGTTTGCTGTGGTTTAATATATGGTACCCAATATCTGCCTTGATTTTTAAAAAATAAACTTTTAATTTTGGAATAATATGGAGGTCACTCCCCTCCCTTGGGGAAGTTGAATCCCCTCTTTCTCTCTCTCTCCAATTTACCTTCAAAATAAACTATATTTTCTAATCTAAAAAAAAAGAATAATATGAAAGATTTACAGCGAATTTGTGAAGAGTCTGGATACATTCCACAGCCAGTTTCTCTCAATGTTCATTAATGTTTGCATTAATGTTATATATGTCACAATTAGAGAACCAATATTGATGCATTATTATTATTAACTAAAGTCTATCTGCTATTCATACTTTCTTAATTTTTATCTAATGCTCTTTGTCCTGTTCTAGGATGCCATTTACATATCACCACATTACAATTATTCATCATTGCTCCTTAGGCCTCTTGACCATGATACTTATGACTTTTTAAAATATGGAAATTTTGCAGAATAAGGGTAAAGGGAAATTATATAAAGTCAAGGTTGTATTTAGACTCAAAATACATGTCATGAAATTATGTTCTGTGGCTAGAGGTGAGCAACAACATGACCCTGAACCACAGAGTCCAAGAGAAACAATCACACCAGTTGCTTACGATGCTTTGTAGAAATGAACCTCTTCTTGATGGCGAATCCTGAGATAACATTTTCCTGTATCTCTCAATAAGAAACCACTTTGTAATGTCCTAAACATTTTTCTTACCATCACTTTTATGGAAAGTAAAAAATGGTTATTTGCCATAACATCTTTGAGGCTAGCCAAGGTTGTGATAACTAAATGCATTTCAGGAATGGAGGAGAAGGATTGAAGAGGAATGGAGCTGTGCAGCTATGCAAGTTCATCAGAGGGTTGGACACTTCCCATGAACAGCAGCTACTCCTATTGGGCTCTTCTCCAGGCTCCCTGGGAGGACCAGCTAACTCAGTAAATGTCATGTCTGCTTCACAACAGACTCACCGATTCCATCTCACTCCACCCTTCCCCGAGTTTCTTTTTTGATGAAAGATGAGCAAAGAACTTTTAAACAGATACTTGAACAGAAATGGGGAGATTTTGAATAAGTGGACTTCAGGTCAGGTAGTTGTTGAGGCTTGTAGAACTATAAGAGACTGAATTTTCACAGAAAAGGATTCAAAGCACCTCACAGATGGTAGCTGTCTTCTCTGTCTTTCCCTACATCAAAGTTTGTTTTTTCATCTTGGTCAGGGGCAGCTGCTCATACAAATGAAACATATTTTCTTTGGCCACATCTGTCTACAATGCAAGGTTGCCAAAAGTTTGAAGCTGCCTCCTCTATGCAGTTCTAATATGCCAGAAAACAGATGGGATTTTCTGTAATTGCAATTACTTATATTATTCTCTAGATTTAGGGTTTCTCTGTGGACAATATTGCCAATTAAAGTGTTGATGCAATTAAATAAAAGTGTTACACACTGTCTCTGTGTTCCTTTAAAACATATACACACTGACACAACTCTTATCATTAGTCTACATCTGTATAGTAGAATTAGACACTTCTTTAATTTCTGGTTTTATTTCTGGATATGTGGGATTTGGGAAAAATTTTAAAAAGTATCTCTGTGCCTCAGTTGCCTCGTATGTAGGCAGTATACCAATGTTAAGGAACAGAACTTAAAATAAAGTAAAATAAATTATGTGATGCTCCCATACAAACATTTAGATGATAAAATATCTTTAACAATATTCCTTATCTCTTTATGTACACCTATATAAGATACATATATTTAAAATCATTTAACTTATCTAAACATGACATATATAGTATCTATCTTATATATCACATTAAACTGATATGTCTTCTCCTTTATGATGTTTATCATAAGATTTGGCTAGTATTTCTTTATGTTCTCTTGAATTCTTCATCTTTCCAGTTGTCAAGTCTATTCAAAGGCTCCCAAGATATTCACCTCAGAGGAATTTTTATTGATTCAGGCAGTTGGAAATTTTGCTTCAATCTTCGTTTGATCCTTTCCTGAGGAGAAAGGACTCCATGACACTACAGAGAACTCTACCTTGAACTTCAGTTATTCTTCATCCCCAGTAGAGCTAGATAGACCAGTGGCATGGGGCAGCCTGAACTGTCCATTTGTTGGTAAACACCATGTCCATGGTTTTAGTGTGAACCTTCCTAATTCCACCTCATTCCATCCTTGGGTCACCTGTTATCATCTGTTACCTGTACATCTTTGAATGCTCCCTGAGGAACTTCTGTATTTCTTGTAGCTATTGTCAAGCTTCTTTCTTAAATCACGGTTTCCTTAAAG
The DNA here is from genome assembly GCF_000164805.1 of Carlito syrichta. NCBI lineage: Eukaryota > Metazoa > Chordata > Mammalia > Primates > Tarsiidae > Carlito > Carlito syrichta. The sequence continues at coordinate 399,557 of NW_007252625.1, forward strand.
ATTGTAAATGTAGAATATATTTTTATATCCTCTCCTCACCAAGCACAAGGATGAGGTGAGTGTATGTTACATGTAGTTGAACAAATAGATGAGATATGACAGTGAGCTGCTCTCAGAAATTCTCTGGCCCAATCTTCTCATTGCCTCAAAGCTCCTATTACCTATAATAATACAAGTGCTATCTTGGATGGCACATATCACTAGCTTTAATACTGCTACAAATTCCATAGTGGAAGACAGGGCTCTGAAGGATAAGTTCACATGTCTTGTGGAGGATTGAGGTCATGAACAGTTAGGATCCTGAGAGATCTGCCCTTCTTGACCAAGGTAGGATGTTGTAGAGAGAGGACATCATGAAGACAATGACAAGAGTTTGGGTTCCATAGAGGAAGTGGTGAAATAGACATAGAAAGAGGTGCCAAAAGTGAATCTCATTTAACTTCTAAACATAACTTTACGTGATTTTGGCCAGGTTCAGTGACTCATGTCTGTAATCCTAGCACTTTGGAAGGCTGAGACTGGAGGATCTCTTGAGCCCAAGAGTTTGAGACCAGACTAGGCAGCATAGCAGACCTTGTCTCTATAAAAAGTAAAAGAAATTAGTGTTGGCATATGCCTGTAGTCCTAACTACCCAGTAGGCTGAAGTGGAAGAATCGCCTGAGCCCAGGAAACTAAGACTACGGTAAGCCACAATTGTACCACTGCACTTCAGCCAGTCAAGAGTGAGCCCTTGACTTAAAATAAATAAAAATTAAAAATAAGCTTAAGTTTATGTGATTTCCCACAAATTGCAAATTCCTTGACTTATAATGGAGTTATATCTCAATAGACTCACTGTAAGTTGGAAATATGATACATTGAAAATACATTGAATACACCTAACTCACCAAACATCACAGTTTAGCCTTGCCTGCCTTAAATGTGCTCAGAATACTTCCATTAGCCTGTAGTTAGCCATAATCATCTAACACAAAGCTCATTTTATAATAAAGTGTTGACTGTCTTCTGTAATTTATTGAACATTGTATTAGAAGTGAAAACCAGATTGGTTGTATGCGTACTTGAAGTTCAATTTCTACTGATTGCATATTGTTTGGTCCCATTGTAAAGTCAAAAAAATCTCCAGCTGAACTGTGGTAAAGTTGGGGTCTATCTGTACTTCTCAAATTTCCCAAGAGTTCTTACTGACTGGCCTAATATTCCAGTGTTAAGCAGGCTTTTTATTAGCTTTAGGGGGAAAATATGTAAAGCTAAATAAACTAAGGACTCATTTGCCCAAATGGAGCACCAGCAAGTTACTTGAATGGTGGAAAGGATAGTTGTGTGGTTACAAGGGAATGACCTGATGAACGCTGGGCCTCATTTTAAATTTACTGGTGGGAGAAGATTCATGGTTCATTGGTTTTCATTTTTCCTGTTAAATGGGTTTTTGTTCGTTGCTTTAAATATATTATTTGATTTTGCTTGGAAAATAACTTAGGTGATAGAGAGGGAATTTTCCAGAGAGAATTGATGTATTTTTAAAGATTTTTTTTAGCTTTTAAATTTTTTTATCTTAAAGATGTAGGGTACAATTCAGGGTTAGGTATACAAATATTCATTGGGCAGTTACCCTTGTTGATGAGGTATGTACCTCCCCCCATTTCCCTGGCAGTTTCCCTCAATGCCAATCCCACCCTTCCTCCATTGGCAGTTTTCCACTACTGCCAGTCCCTTTCTTATAGTATCATGATAATCATTCAAGGTCTGCTTATGAGTGAGAATATATGGTACCCTATTCTTTATTTCTGTGAAAGATCACTGAGTATGATAGACTCTAAATCCATCCAAGTTGCTGTGAAGTCCATATGTTTGTCCTTCTTAATGGCTTGCATAATTTTAAATAATTTTTATTGGGAAAACAATGTTAAAATAGCAACTGAAATCTAAGGGAAATTTTCCCACATTCCCGTCACCTTATCAAAATTATTATCACTTCTTTTATATTTTAGACTTTTTCCTATGCATAACAAATTCTTACATTTTATAGTGTCATTGTTAATCCAATATTATAATCCAAAATTTTAAATTTTGTTTTGGATTAAAAATATTTTTCTTTTCTCATTATCTCTGCATTCCTTCTCTTACCTTCTCTTGCTCCTTGCAAGTCTAAATTCTTTGTTTTCAGTGTGGTGTTATTTCCCTTCTACTGGCTACTTTTATTAATGACACTGATGTATTTAAAATTCCTTAATGCTTTGATTAGAACAAACAGGGCTTAATACATATATTCTGTAAAAAGGGCAGGATCGGTCAACTGTTTGGGATGAAATGTAAGTAAGTCTATCAGATATTTTTTCTATACTATTATATCCCAAATACTGTGCCGTGAGGATGTAAGGGCATGCTATGGGGTAAAAAAAAATATTAGGATATATCTGTACCCATAGAAGTTTATAGTCTAGTCAAGGTAATAGGACATATTGACATGATTCAATTAATTAACATAACCTAAGCATTTATAACAGCAAAACAGGTTAAAATAATGACATGTCACATTGTAATATGCAGAGACCAACAAGATGGGGAAGCACATATTACACAATTCATGCAGAAAGAGAAAGTGCAGAGGAACCTGTAGTCTTGCATCATCTGGGAAAGAAGTCTCAGAGGAGCAACTTATCTGGGCTGCTATTCTGGCAGCATCTTGGCAGAAACAAGAATGAATTTCAAGTGGCTGTCTGACATAATCTATCAGTGTCCTGAACTGTTGGGTGGAATGTGTTTGTCCTGAGCTCTCTTAAAACTATGCCCTACTATGGCCATGGTGATAAGGATTTGTACAAACCCAGAGAGAATGCATTAAGGGAAAAAGAATAAACCTCTGTGGAACCGAACAGTATTGTGTTTTTACACTTAATCTTTTTTTAGCTAAAGGTAAAAAAAAGTGGATAGTAAACAAAAAATAATGGGGAAAGGTATTGTACAAACTGAAGAACAGAGATTGTTTCATGATATATGTAGGGTGTGTACTGTCTAAAATCCAGACAATACTTTCAGAAACCTGTCATAAGCAAGGGGTATAATTAATAGTTACCAGGAAAAGTCCTTTAAAGACCACATGTTTAGGAGATAAGTAGAATAAATTTCCATCTCTAGTGTGTTGCTTGCTAGCTATAGGGCCAGAAGCAAAGTCACTTTCTTCCTCTGTAGCATGAGAATCTGTATGCCTTTTGCATAAAATTGGAAGGGAGGCAAACAGAGTACAAATCGGTGCCAGTTTTGCCCTATTTTTCTTTTTAAATAAAAAGCTTTCTAAGTTCAAACATGTTTACTTTTGAAGATGACTGTAAATTTGTATTAAGTGACAGTAAAGAATATAGTCTGGGCAAAAATTGCCCTTGAAATATGGTCTGAAGAACAGCTGATTGGTTGAAAAAAATTGACCTTCAGAGTATGTAATAGTTTGGAAAACAGAAAATATCATAGGACTAGAATGGAGACAGTACATGCTCCAGTTATCATTTCGGAGACATGAACATTCTTCATGTCTTAAATATTCAGAGGGTAGTACTCTTAGACCACTACAGTATTTATTGTGATGGTAGAGTTTATGAAATATGAAAACCAGTTGTCTTCCCACGGAGTATCTTTTTATCTACCTTCTGTATTTGGCAGAGGGCTAATGTGTCATGTATATTAGCCAATGAGAGGTGTATTCAGAGCAAGTATTCAGATTATTCAGATTTTTCAGACTATTCAGAGAAAGTATTGAGGTAATGTTAATACTATAGAAGCTACTAAGAAAATGGACTCAGGCACAAAAAAAATACAGTTGGTATTGAAACTGGGTTTAAGGTGGGACTTTAACAAATTATCACAACATTAGCAGTTTAAAGTAACCCATTTATTATCTAACAGTTCTGTATGTCAGAAGTCTTAGTAGAGCACGGCTTGGTTGAACCTTGTTTAGCATCTCATAAGGCTCTGAGTTCGAATTCATCCTAGGTCGAAGGCTGAATTCTGTTCCTTGCAGTTACATGCCTGTTAGCCAGCAGTTGTTCCTAGAGTTTGTTCTCATTGGTTGCCCACATACTTTTACACACTTTCCTCCATATGACCTCTCCACAATAATGACTGAGTCTCTCTTGTGAGTCAAGTCTTCATATTTGTGCCCTATTTCTCTAACTCCAGGTGGAAAAAGTTCTCTGCTTTTAAAGACTTGTGTGGTTTATATGGGGGTCCACTTGAATAATCCAGATCCCTGATTTTAAGCCGCTTAACTTGAATTACATCTGCAAAATACCTTTGCCACGTATTATAACATTCATATGTTTCAGAGATTAAGGTGTGGCCATCTGTAGCGGGGCATTCTATCTGCCACAGAAAAGTTAAAAGCTGTTACTCTTTATCCATTTTCAGGGCATATTATCCTACTAAAAGACAATTTCTTAGTTCAGTTCAATGAGGCTGGCAATCCTGCCACCTAATAAACCCCTAATATAACCTCTCACAGGGGTAGTCCTTGGTATTGCAATGACACTATCTGATTTACCTCAAATATATGCTTATTCATTTTTGTGGATTCTTTTCCAGCAGGACTACCTAGTCTTTTTCCCATCCTTGTTATGTTTTCCAGATTATCAAAGTGTTTTTTTAATATAACCAAAATATGTGACATCTAAATACTTGTCTGTACATATTATTTGGGATAATGGTCAGGAAATAAATTGAAAACAGAATTGGCCACAGTTCCTGGGAATAAAGTGTATTTGGTTAATCGGAGGCTCAAGCTGGTTTCTAAGACCATTCCTGTCACTGAGACATGCTGCTCCCAAGAGGGAGTTAGACTCTTATTCATGTGGGTCTAAACATGCTCCTGGGATGTGAGTGATCTATTAAAGGACCAAGAGACAAAAACCTAACTCCTGATTCTTACAACCATATTTTGTCACTGACCATATTCTTGGCTCAGCTCAAGCAAAGAATATATAATTTTTCCCTTTCCTTTTCTCTAATGTTTATTTTCTTTAATGCTAGAAAGATAAGTTGAGGAAAAGTCAAATCACACATTGTTATTGTAAAATCTTTATTTTGGGGATATTTTCTCCTCTTCCTCTCTCTGGCTTACTATCCTTCAGTTATTTCTCTGCTAATTAAGATTTCTACCAGAGTACACATTAGCAGAGAAGTGAAATGCAGTTACATTTATCTGACTGTAATTATCAGCCCAAGATAAGGTTTGGAGAATGAGAAAACAAAAACCAGTGACCAGAAAGAGTTGAGTTCTCTGGTCATCATTACTAGCCAACAGAATCCCAGTAACTAAGTGGCCTCTGGATGGCCTTTGATATAAAATCTGAGCAAACTTAGAATCCAAATTGGAGATGTGGGAATTTACCTATATTTATCCTTTCTTATTTTACAAAATGAAGAACTTGAGTTTAGAGAGGTTTACAGTCTCATGCATAGCCACAGAACACAAATACTGAGTACATTTTCTCATATAATGTTTAGAAAATTGACCCTATTATCCCTTATTGATATGTATGGAGAAGCAGAGGTCAGAATTTGTTACTCTTTTGCACTTGAACTGGTCAAGGTGAATATGCTAAAACCAGAATGCAAATCTGCTGGCATTTCTCTTCATGGACTTCCCACCAGCTTATGTCTGTCCAGGTGCTGAACAGTCGCAGGGAAACATGTGCATTGTGATGGAATGGTTATGTGGGGGCAGAAAGCACATGATGGTTCATTACCTGCGTCTTCACATGCTCTTTTTGAGCCATGATGCCTTGCTTCCCATAATATATCATCATAGGCTTGAGGCCTTTGTCTTGACAACCTCATTTTCTCTCCGTCCAAGACCCTTCCATTGTCCTGGTAATAGATGACCAGACTTCATCCTTGTGTGAATTGCCACATAAAGAATCTGTCTTCATTTCAAAGGTTTTCCCTTTGAAATTTAGCCAAAATTTAATGAGAAAAAAGTATCCATTATGCAGTCTGACTTTTAAAGCAAATATGACTCTCCAGTTTGCAGGAGTCTCCTAGGTGCTATCTGCCTTCAGTTAAGCATAATTTAAGTAGTGGATAAGAAATCCCTTTCACTGACTGACATCTTACAAATAAAATCTTCAGCTTCTCGAACTTAATCATAGCTTCATAAATATTATAAGGCTTCAAAACTTGACTGTGGTTTTGAAACTTAGCCAGGGAGGTAATAATGGTGTTATAATTTGTATCTGTGGAATTTCTTTCTTCCAACTGGTTTACAGCACCTAGCATGTTGTTTCAGTCTACCTCCATAATGGGTAAGTGAGTCATTACATGGAAACCCTCACTATGCTCATTTTATAAGTAGGGGTTTTAATAGTCAATGAAGTGACATAAACTACCAAAGGTCACATAATGCTCTAGGAGATATTTTTGCACTCTGAATCCCTCCTGGAAAAGTTGTTTTCACTACTGAGATGCATCTTATTTGCATGACATTGTGTTAAATACACATTCAATCTCAACTTCTGCTTCAGCCATCCACTCTCGCTCCTGCGCCTCTCTTCTCTTTCTTTACCCACCTACTAGATTTCAATCAATAATTTCTTTCTATTCCAAGTCCTAAAACGTTATTCTTAATCTTTAAAGTACAAGAAACTGTCCCAAGATACTTTGGGCCCCAACAAAGGTGATTTTTTTAATGTGAGTCTATAGTGGACCCCAGGAATCTATGCATTTTAACAGATATATTAAAAGGGCACAATACTCATAATGATTTGTGAAAGTGCATCTTAATTAATTCCGATGTGAAGTGGTAGAGTTAGGAAGAGTGTCAGAGTCTCAAGCCTAGAAGTATAGTATAGTGGATTCCAGGTCATCTCCCCTACTTTAGGTTGAGTTCTAAGTTGCAGAGCCAGAGGCAGAGATTGTTTGGTATTGATTTGTTGAGATGTGCTCTTAAAAGAAGGAGAGGGAGGGAAGCAGGATAGAGCTGAGGAATAAGTTAAGCATTGTCTCAGCTGAAGAACAGCTACAGTCTCCTCCCAGGGGATGCTCTGGAGCAGGTTGACTGTAGTGTTAGCAAGGGGTCCAAACTTTGGAACTCCAGTGTCAGTCACTGGTTGAATTTTTACATGGAACATGGGGGCATGAGCTCCCTAATAAGGCACCTCCAGTTTTCCTGAGAGCAATTCTGCATAAAGAATGGCAGAATATGTGATCAGCAACACTCCACCAACTGTGATGCAAGAGTCCTGGCTGGCAAGTTGATCTAGGCAGGCCACCGAGAATATCTACTACGTATCTCCACCCAGTAAGAGTCAACTTTGCTCCTCCTATTCTTGACTTCCTTGCTTTTCCCTTTCCCTTGATAACTCTTCTGATTTGATCCTGAGATACAGTCCCACTTTATACCCAGTTTCAATGCTAACTGTATTGTTTTTTGTCTGAGTCCATTTTCTTGGTAGCTTCTATAGTACTAAGATTACCTAAATACTTGCTCTGAATAATCTTTTTTTAGAAAGAGTGAAGTCCTACTCCAAGGAAGGTTCCAAGCCTGCCCATAGAAAGGGTGCTTACTCTGGGTACCGTCAGATTGTAGGTTTCTGCCTGACTCTTCCATTACTTCCTGGTTCCTAGGTCTCAACCTGGGCTCTCCCTTCTAAACATAGTTGCCTGTCCCTGTTCCTAGTTCCATGAGAGGCTTTCACATAGCACAACTCCAGGAGGACCATTTTCATCATGTTTTCTGGGGAATAGTGCCCTCTGGAGGTGTGCAATGCAGAAACCCAGGCAATACTCCTCGGGAACAAGTTTCTGCCTCTGGACTAGGCTTCTGCAGCAGAATCTGGCAGGTGACTTCCCAAGCCCAGCCTCTCCCAGTCTCTCTCATGTCCTAGGTTCTGCCTAGAGATATCCCATATGAAGTCAAGAATGCTTTCACTTCTCTATGCCTATTTTCTTCTACTACTTTTTATCTTTTAATTGAAAAAAAAGAATTTGAAGAATCATGAGACCATTAACGGCTCTTACACATTTGGCCAAAAAATAATGAAACTGAATGCTTTAATAAAATTACTTCACTTGGGAGAGATGTTGCTAAGATGTCCATTGGACAAAGTTAACAAAGGAGCTAAACTAAATATGAAAAGTAAAGGACAGAGATATTATGCCAGTTTCCTAGTCTCTGGGATTGTTGCCTGCTCATGGATTTGGCCTTCTCATGGAAAGTGGGGTCTGTGTGCTATGGCAGAAATTCAGAAAGCAGGGCTTCCAGCTTCTTCCCTGCCAAGAAAGCCCTGCTCATAGAACACACTGATGTACTTCTAAATCAGACTTAAATTCTGTGTTTATTTACAACAAATTCACGAAAGTGAAAAAATCATAACTATTTGAAAATACTGTAATAAATATTATCATTATTCATTTTAGAATAATGAGGCAACAGACAAGAATACTCAATTCCCCCAAAAGAAAAAAAGATTTACTCCCTCCTAGCAGCCAAACAAAGTAAACAAAAGGAAAAATTTTCCACTTGTCAAATCAGAATATATTTTAAAAAATGATAGTATCTAGTGTTAGTCAGGATGTGTTAAAATGGGCACTCAGATATGCAGCAGATGGTAGAATAAATGGTATGGTTTCTCTGGAGGGCAATTTTTCAATATGCATCAAGAGTTTAAAGAAACATCTTGATTGAAGAACTTTACTGCAAGGGATTTATGCCAAAGAAATAATCAGGTACACAGCATCATAAACAGTTGTTTACAAACAAAAAATAAAAACTTTTCATATTCCTAACCTCCAACAGGGAAAATATTAGATATTTTTATCGTGGAAGTTAACAACTCCCTTTTGCTGAACTGTATCAGGCAAGCCATAAGTTGACTTTTTTTAATGGTGATGTAATCTAAGTTCAAAGTTTCCTAAGACTGGGGTTGGGTGGGCATGGAAAAGATGGAGCAGGGTTGAAATTACCTGACTCTGACAAGCTCAAGTCTAACAAGGTTTCAATGTGGCCTGTCTCATCCTGTTTGAATTCTAAATTTGGTTTGGGGCTCAAGCCCTAACTAATAGGAAAGTGCTAGTTTTGCCTTCTTTGCTTTCTCAGTTCACACATCTTTCTCAGGATCTCATGGATATCTCTGCCTTGGATACAGTAAGACTCATGAGTAAATGCATGTTTATAATAGTCACCATGAAGCCTGGCATGGTAGCTCAAGCCTGTGCAGTAATCCCAACCTTTTGGGAGGCCAAGGCAAGATAATTGCTTCAAGACCAGTCGAAGTAAAATAGCTAGACTTTGTCTCCACAAAAAATAAAAATGAAGTAAAGAAAATTAGCTGGGTATGGTGGCACATACCTGTAGTTCCAGCTACTCTCCTGAACAGGGAAGTCAAAGCTGTGGTGAGCCATGACTGTGCCACTGCACTCCAGTGTGAACAACAGAATGAGGCCCCTAATCATCATCAACAACAACAACAAAAAGAATAGCCACTGTGGACCGGACACCATCTAACAGACAAGGACTTTAGAGAAGTGATAATGCCATGAAGTAGCCTGGCCCTCTATGCTGAGAAAAACTATAGGGGCTTCTTTTGACTTACTGCCTTAAATCTGAAGTCCTCTGGCTTCTATGATTCTTCAAATTCTTTTTTTTTTTCAGTTAAAAGAGAAAAAGTAGTAGAAGGAAATAGTAACTATTATTAATAAAAATATTTATTATTATTATTAATATTTTTATTCACCAGGTTACTGGAAGTTGGGATTCTTCCTGTCTACTCTACCCTTGGTATTTTCTCTGTTTGCACCTCTATCAACATCACTGCTATGTAGAAGGCCTTCCTCCTTCTTTTCCTTTCTTTGCTCTGTGTCTGACTCTTGCTTAATAACAGTCTTATGTCCAAACTCCTTCATGAAGTTTCCCTGGGATTCACAGTGACTGGTGCCTTTCTTAAACCCGCATCCTTATAATTGGACTCATAAAATTTGACTCTATTATATACTAACAGCACAGAGCTAGATGTATGGAACATGCTCCATGAATGGCTTAGTGAGCAGTTTTCAAAATGAGAATTCAATACCTGCAGTATTAAAGTCTTATTCTGTTGAATAACTTCAAATAATGAGCTGACATTTTAAGTTTTATTCTAAAAGCTGTTAAAAATTCCTATTATTCCAGATACTGATATCTTCATCCCATCAAAGAACTGAACGGACATGAGCCTTGAATGAGTCTCTTCCAACAAAACTTAGTTCACAAGTTTAAAATGGAACACACTTTTGTTTATTCCTTTAAGGGAATTAAAGAACATTCTTGCTGTTTCAGACTAAAATAATCACCTGAACTTCCCCCTCCCTTTTTTCCCATTTATACATAGCTTATTTTATTTCTACAGATACTAAGAGCTCTTAATCTTGCTAATATACTAAACAGACACTTCATTTGATATTACTGTTTTTGTTTAATCATCTCAAGTGGTAGCTTGTAGTCATCATATCAGGTTTTATTCTGAATGTTCTTAAGTATATTGTAGTCGCCATCAGTAAAAATCAAGCCTCCGTTAGATCATCATCTTATTGCTAGGCTGTCAGTTATTCACTATGAGTATAATTTAGATAATGTCAGAGACAATCGTCTAAGCAACTCATCACTGTGTGAAAACAAGCAAGGGGTACTAATGTTGCAGGTGGAATCTACTTTGACAATATGATGGTTTTGCTATTTGCTGTAGGGATAGGGGAAGTGTTGTGGTGAATTTTCTGCAGGAAAATGACCCTTAGCTCCAGTTTCTCTTCATATTATTAGCTACTCTGGGCTTCCGGGACTTGTATCACCATAACATTCCACAGCAGGAAGCCAGGAACCACAGACATGTCCCACAAAACTGCAATATTCATTGGCACACAAAATAGGCTTTTCCTCCTTAACTAAAATAGCGTGAAGACAATCCACCAAGGCATTTTGTGTGCTGTTCCAGTTTATGCTAGTGGCTGAAGACATACCTGGTGATTGTGATTCAGCAATTATTGAGGCAAAGGGGAAGTATGTCTGTCTTTGCTTATAGTTCTGTGAACTTTCAGGGGTCATTACTAAAAATATCAATGCCAGATGTATTCTTAGAGAAGTTACTATTAATGGTTTTCCTGTTGACCTCACCACTAGAAGAGGCTATCGTATTTGATCAGTGTGGCAGTGACATGCTGATCAATCCTTTCCCTGGTTTTCTTTCTTGCTCAAATATTTCTGAGCATATACAAAGTGAATACACATGCCTTAGTGCTAGTGCTCACTTCTCGGCAACTAATCTCTATATGATGGCTTTCTTATTCCTAGTTGCAGGAAGAGTTCATTTTTGCTGCTGCCTTTTTTTTAACCCTAGCTGTGCAGGAATAAACCAGTGCAAGGGACCAAAGTCGCATCTCTGTCCTCACTCACAGTGCTGGGATAGCTTAGCATGCCTTGTGTTAATGAGAAGGTTTCCTCTATGTTACATTTAGTTGGAGGATGCTAAAAAACAGGAGGCCCCAAATTAGTATGGTGCTTGGAATGCACTCATACATATATTTAACCCAAGGCTTGTGCAATCCCAAGCATACATACAGACTCACACACCCATACACACAGAAATTTCTAAACTATCACTGACTTTTGTACCTAGAACCAGAATTACCCTCAAATAGCACAGACTTTGGTATAAATCTATACATTAGCTTAGACTTTTCCTTTTTTTATGATAAATTACAGGTATTAATTGTTCATTCTTTTCATCTTTCCTTGGTTATGAATAAACTTGGTCCGTCATTTATTCTCACTTTCTTGGTTTGAACCATGGAGGCTAGCAGTATGTCAAGATCTCTGCCCTTCTCTTTGTCTCTAGAGCTGGCACCTTGTTTATGTGGCTTTGAGAATCAAATTGATGCATTGAGGTGGAGAGAAGTACTCTTATCTAAATTTCAACCTCTAGTTGAAGATGTCTTTCTTGTAGTATTAGAAAAAGTCAGTTTTGGGCACAAAAAATAAACTAGAAATAAGTTTAGACAAAGAGGAATCTTTATCACATTTGTGTTTATCTTATATATCTGCATCTCAGAATAACAAGAAGTCAGTATGGAAAATCTTGACATGTTGCCCAACTAGTATTTCAGTAGCACTGAATCCCATGGTGGAGACATCCAAAAAAATATATAACACATGGCATGCTAGAAAGTAAAGTTCCCATAAAACACTATAAAGTCCCACAGTCAACAGAAATGTTGGCCCAGAGATGCTGAACTCCATATGTTCCTCAAAACATTTTTGATGAGTGTGCTTTGATGAACTTGAGCAAGGTCATTTTGCAAAGACCTGACCCCAGTGGTGCATCTCCCCTTAACTACAGGCATTGAGTCTAGGTACTGCTTGATAGAATTCCTTGTGGTACCTTAGAACGTCTTTAAAGTTTGTTCTTATCATCTTGTCTGCAAACTAATATTAACAGCCAAGACTGTATGCCTGCCTCAAGAGCTACTTGTTTAGTTAGATTCTTATGTTAACTTTCTGTCGGTATTTACCCCTGGAACAGAAGGTACACTTGAAGCTTCTCAAACGCATGGGCAACAATTGTTCAGAAGGAATGAGCATGGAACAGTCTGGGAACTTAATAAACCCTTAAGAAATCAGTTAATAGTTTATTGTGGTTGGGCTGACCTTAGGGTTATGAAATCTAGAATACTGATTTTTAGTGGTGAGTTTCTTTCCAAATAATTTTTGTCTATTGATTTAAACTTTTTTTATGCAGTGATGAACAATGCATTAGCATCTACAGGAAGTAGCTATACAAAAAATTCTGCTTCTATGTTAATTTTATTCATATGAAAAAAAAAATCATGGCAACATAAGCATGATAATATGTTAAGAAGGGTCTCCTTATAGATTATATATAGTCTTTTATCAGGGGAAATTTTTATCTTGCGCACTCAACCATTTGTTAACATAGTATCAAATACCACATCTTTCCATGATCTTGCTGAGAGATGGAGAAACATAGTACTTATTAGTGAGAGTTGTGATCAGTCATGTTGGATATTAATCTAGTATCACTGCTATTCAGCTGTGTAATCCTGGACACATTATTTGACCCACTCGCCTTGGGATTTTTCTTTAGTAAGCTGGGGATAGTTGTATCACCCATTTTATAAATCCTTGTGATGTGAATAAGACATACGTGTAATTGAGTTCCTGTCACAGAGCAAGCAATCAGTCATGTTTTTTTCTTGCCACTGATGCTAGGCCAGATGTAATGCAATTCTTGGACATTTTAAAAACTAACATTTGCATTTTAGAATACTTTTAAAGAAAATGCAAAGATAGCACAGAGGTCTCATATACTCTGCACCCAGTTTTCCCTAGTGTTACTATCTTAAATTGCAATGCAACATTTGCCACAATTAATGAACCAACACTGATATTTTTACTAACTAAACTCTAGACTTTTTTCAGATTTCATCATTTTTTTCTTTTTCTATTTCAGAATTCTTTCTAGATATCACATCATATCACATTCCTTTTCCATGTTTCCTTAGCCTCCTCTGGGCTGTGACAATCTGTTAATTTTCTTTATTTTTGATAACCTTGACTTTTTTTTAGAAGTATTGGTCAGGTATTTTGTAGAATGTTCCTAGTTTTGATTTGAGCTAATGTATTACTCATAGTTTGATTGGGATAATGCAAAGGGAGGCACAAAGTGAAGTGACATTCTCAAGTATATTTATCACTGATGATATTAACATTGGTCATCTGGCTAAGGCAGTGTTTACCAAATATACTGTAAACTTACTTTTTACACCTTTTAAAAAATGATCTACTCTGTGAAAACCAGTCACTCATTTATCTCACTTAAAGGATGGGGAGTTATGTTCCATCTTGTTGAGGGCAGTGTATCTACATAAATTATTTGAAATTATTCTGTGTGGGAGATTTGTCTTTTTTCCCTTGTTTAGTTTTTTACTCAAGAATTTATTTATATAAGCTTGGTATTTATTTTATGCTTTGGATTATAATCCTATACTATGTATGTCATTTATTTTGTTGCTCAAATTTTCTGACATTGGGCATTGGAAGTCTTTCAGGTGGTTCTTTTTTTCCTTTGCTGTATATCCAGTGTTTTGATTTGTGAGCACCTATTCATTTTCTGACACTGAATATACTATATAAGCTCTAGGCTTATATTGTATATTTCCTGCCCCGACTTACAATTGTTTTTTTTTTCCCCCTTCAAAGAGTCTTGATCTCTTTTTTATTGAAGAATGGTATTAGAAACAAAGATCTGGGTATGAGGTGTGTTTGTTGCTGTTGGGGTGTTATTGGAAAGGGCTAGAAAATACATGTGCAACAATCAACATGTAAACGTGTATCTGTGTATCTATAGTCATTTCTATGTAAACTGATCAGTTATATACTAAACTAAACTTAAATTCATACTGATGTTTTCTTTCTTTTCTTTTTTTTTGAGTTGAAGTCTCACTCTGTCACCCAAACTGTAGTGCAGTGGCCGCTCCTGGCCACCGCAGCCTCGACCTGCTGGGCTCTGGCAATCCTTCCGCCTCAGCCTTCCAAGTAGCCGGAATTACAGGTGCGCGCTGCCATGCCCGGCTAATTTTTGATTTATTGTAGAGATGAGGTCTCGCCAAGTTGCTCAGGCGGGTCTCGAACCCGCGGGCTCAGGCAATCCACTCACCTCAGCCTCCCAAGGCGTGGGATTACAGGCTGAGCCACCGAGCTGGCTTATACAGATATTTTCAACACTATTCCAATACCACACGGTTTAGTCTAAAGTTCCTTTTTAGTTTATTTATAACCTCTCAATCCAACAGTGATAAACTTGGCTTCTACTATCTGCCACTCATTTGCTTATTTGTTCAATCCTGATATGCATATGTGTAGCTATTTAAAAAATATTAACACATATCCTATGGTATGTGCTACCAACTAGAGTATAGTGCTTGTATTTTATCCCTGAATATAATTTTAATAGATTTGGACCAGCCCCGTGACCTCACAAGGTGATTCTCCTTATTATACAGTCTATATTTGTTGTTCTTGTTTCTGTAAGTATACCCTTCATGACCTGAGTAGAGTGGTTGACATATTGAAACAGATTTGCATGAAGTCTGGATCATATATTTGTTTTATCAACAGATTCTGCTAGTATTTTCTTGCATACGTGCTCCTGACAATATTAATCTTTTAAAATTATGTTATAGGTTTTGACTAAAGTTTCACTAGCTTTCAGTTTTTATTAGACCCTTAGAAATGTTAAATTTGACTCGTTCAGGAGATGATGTTGAGAGATACCACATAAAAGGCAACAT
Organism: Carlito syrichta; assembly: GCF_000164805.1. Lineage (NCBI taxonomy): Eukaryota > Metazoa > Chordata > Mammalia > Primates > Tarsiidae > Carlito > Carlito syrichta. Next base: position 414,885 of record NW_007252625.1, read on the forward strand.
TCAAAAAATTCCCACAATTATAGCACTGGGACAGATAGTATCATGGTCTACCTGATCTGATAAGGCTACATAAAATGTCAACTAATAGTGTCCTGGGAAATGAAATTTAAACAAAAATCCACAGTATATCGAATTCCCAGGTGATACAGACATGTTAATAAATCTTATGTTGAAATTCCAAATTGGGTTTAGAATAAGACAGATGTCTGTTTCATGCTCCCATTGTATCCATTTGGCATGTTAACTCCAGGAAAAAAGCTGAAGAATTTGAAACTTTTAAATATATCCCAAAGTAGACTTCTTAAAGTACAACATTTTTTCAGATTATACTGTCTACATTGATCAGAAGTCAATCATAAAAGTATATTTATAATGCTAATGCCATATAATATATATGGTTTTGTTTTTGTGGTAAATAAGACAGAAGATATTATGTTAGACCCCAGTAAAGTAGGTCAGAGATAAGTATTTTACAAACAGTTCTTGCATTTCTGAAAAATCCACTGTGTATTATTGACTCAGCATAAATCACTACAACATGAATATACAGATACTCAAAAAGGCCAAACCACTGATAGGAATTCAAAAAGGACCATAATAGTTTAAACTATGAAACTCTCTTCCATATTTAAATGAAAACAGCCCTCCTATCACCAATGCATAAGTAAAGGTTGTGCTGTGAGCACTGATCTGCCTCCTCAGAGTGAGGAAGAGGCCAATAACAACAGGCTTGACAAGGATTCTGATCCAGCAGGTTGTTGAGTGGGGAGTTGGTTCCTAATAAATTCTAACTACAGTCTAACTTCTCACACTGGCTACAGCAGTAAGCTCTCTGTAGCATACTCTGTCTCTATGATTATCTGCCAAATGCTTACTGCAGACCGACAAAGATTAGTTACTCCAGTGAGAGCAGTTTATAACTCCATGACTCCATTCTGTGCCAGATCAGTAATAAAAGCAAAGGCACACAGCAAGCTGCCCTTGTTTTCTCTCTTTAGGGGAATAAAGAGTCCCACAGTTCAACTGAGTGTTACTGACTGATCCTCAACATCACTTAAACACCCTGGCGATTGTCCTTATTTGTCTTCCAGATACACCAGAATTTTTTGAAATATGAATTAGCTAAATACAATTGTGTTTTCAGGGAATTAAAGGCTTACCATACATTATCATCAATTTGCAAAAAACCTGCTGTTTATGTGTCATATAACTGAGAAATTGCTGTCTTAACAATTGATTCTGATGATGTATTTAGAAAAGTGTCTGTATTGTTCACGTATGTGCAGACCAGGTGGGGTTAAACACTAGAAATTCAACTAATTCTAATAATAATAACAGTGATAATCACATGTGCTCGATTAAATGATCCTTTGTTTCTTCTCTTCTATCTACATAGGAGTTTATTTACATTTTAATAAATTGAGTAGAAAATAATAGAGGGGTCCTGTTTTTCTGTTATGTGAGCAGAGAGAACCCTTTAGGAAAAAAGTAAAATGTAGTGTCAGAGAAAACAAAAAATTCACAGGTCCTAGACTTGAGCATAGGCAAGTTTAGACAGTTCTGTAACTTATCACAAATCCTACCTGGAAGAGCACAAAGAAAAGTTAACAGTTCAGGCCTTCAAGCAAAATTGAGGGCACTTTAGTCCTTCGAGGTCATTATTAAAAAAAGTGACCTGATTAATCTTTCTTCAATAAATCTAACACTCAGGCAATTTAAAGGAATATGAATTTCATTTTCTTTGCTTGATATCTTGACAATATAAAATAATTACAGCCCTTTCTATTTTGATCTGAATTGTGATTGTACCAAATTATGTATTGAATATATAATGCTCTCGGGTAAAAAGAAGCAGTAGAGAGCTACAAATGTCAAAAAATCAGAATAATACTTCCTCCAGAGAGAGTTGTGTTTACCAATGTTTCTCAGATTGCCTTCTTGTCTTATGAGGATATTAAAAAGTAAGAATACCAGCCGGGCTCGATGGCTCAGCCTGTAATCCCGTGCCTTGGGAGGCTAAGGTGAGTGGATTGTCTGAGCCCGCGGGTTTGAGACCCGCCTGGGCAACATGACAAGACCTCATCTCTACAATAAATCAAAAATTAGCCGGGCGTGGCAGCGCGCGCCTGTAATCCTGGCTACTCGGAAGGCTGAGGCGGAAGGATCGCCGGAGCCCAGCAGGTCCAGGCTGAGGTAGCCGGGAACGGCCACTGCACTCCAATCTGGGTGACAGAGTGAGACTCCAACTCAAAAAAAAAAAAAAAAAAAGTAAGAATACTTAAGCTTTTTTTAAAAATTTCAAGTTAATGCCTAGGATTTAAATCTGAAAAGGCAACACCACTAGGCCTATGTGCATTGTGGTAGAGTTGCATGAATAAAATAGAAAGTACAGGCATCAACAAGGGTCCTTTATTGAGGCTAAACATTCTTTCAATTTATTTTTTATATTTTTCAACTCTGGACATTCAAACTGGCACAATATTGCTAAAAACTTGAAACAAACATCAGACTAATTATTTGTGCTGATAAATGTCTTGTTATCTATAATAGACAGTTTCCACCAGTTGTATAGGGCTGCTACGTGCATGCACAGTGCTGCTTGGAAGGAAATGCCTGCCTATGGGTATTTCTTCTATCCTTGCTAACTGTGTGACCTTGAACATAGGACTGCTGGGATTTTAGTGGGCCAGTCAATGTACTTCCTTTTCAAATTTGGATCCAAATAAAAAGTGGATCTAAGAGCAAACCTGTGAATGTACATAGAATGTTAAAAATATTTTATAAAAAAATTAGAATCAATAAATCTAGCACACTTGCAGACTACAAAACTAGTATACAATAGTATTTTTAAATACTAGCAAAAACATAAAGAATTTAAAAATATGCCAATTGAAGCAGAACCAGAAAAATCAAATATGTAGGATCTGCACCTTGAAAACTATAAAACACTGCTGGGATCAATAAAAGAAATTCCAAATAGATGAACACTTTATTCTGGAAATGATCCGTACCATGACTCAAGCAGCAGTTACTTGAGTGTGTACACATGTAAACATTTATTGTTGTATACATTAAAGATTTCTGCACTTTATTATAAGTGAGTCGTATGTCAATGGAAAAGTTTTTAAAAATTAAAAAAAAATACTGACAAACAAGCAAACAAAAAAAACCAAACAAACTGGAATGAAGATATAGATTTACTATATGCCCATGATACACTTTTGAATATTAGACCCAGAACTAGATAGATTAACCTGTCTATTCATTGGTACAGCTGGATAACTATAGCCCACATTTACTACAGGACAGAACCAACCAGAATCTTTGAGTCAAGAACCTGGCTCCAAATGAGAGAAAAACTGAGTTGAGCAGCCCAGTCCTCCTTCCTCCCTGCCCCCTCTCCCCCCGCTTTTTTTCCCCAAACCACCAATAGGTGAATGACCCCCTTCCTGGTAGGTGAGAAGAGAGAACCAGGAGTTACAGGCAGTTTCGTTACAAAGAGGCATGAGGTGAAGGAAAAGGAGGGCATCCCTCCCTATCCATGACTTATCTTCACTTTAGTCTTCTCTTTTGTAAAATGGTGATAATAGAGCCTATCTCATAGGGTGGTGTGAAGATTGAAAAAGATAACCTATGAAAAGGAATTTGCCAAAGAGGAGCAAGGCATAGAAATTTAGAGGGGAGAAAGACCTTTGGGAAGAACATCTGATTCATTTATGCTATCCATTTCTGTTTCACAGAAAAACATGACCCCTCCATTATTTGTATCATCTTATGGATTAGGAAATGGAGGCACAAAGTAGATCAAGACCCTTGTCCAAACTTCACAGCTTCTTGAAGATATATTTTTGCAGTATTTAAGCACAACTAGTCCAGAGTTCTTTCTGCTATACCACTCTGCTAAATAGCCATCCTAAACCACAGCAGATGAAATTGCTGATCTTTCTCCAAACTACCATGAATTTCCTGTTTTCAGAAGGTGTGGTGTCTATTCCTGCCCCCATGAGGGCCCTGTGGGCTGCTGCACTCAGGTAACAATTTATAGCCCCTGTGCTTTGACAATAAGAGCAAGATTAGTATTTAGAACCAAGGTAGCTGCTTTCACAACCCACTATGAAGTAGTTAGGCCGGTATTCTTTTGGAAGTAAATAAACCCAGTCAACTACAATTATTTGGTTCCATTTAGCATATTGGAAAAGGTAATGATTTAATGATATCCTAGCAGTCCCAAATATGCAACGCACCACAGAAAACGATTCATAAAATCCTCCTCTCACTAATAACTCTGAGACTAGTGTTATGAAAAGGCACTAAACCCCAGGGAACCAAAGTGTTTTCACCTTCCCACCAAGTGACAATATTATTAGTTTATAACTCTCTATTCACTAGTCACAAAAATATAGCATCTTTCGAGGAGAGGGAAACTTGTGATAGATGTTACTGGTTAGATGATAGAACCTTGAAACACTGCCAGGGACGGTTGCTATGGTAAAGAAAATAGTCCTGTAAAGTCCACATGACTTTCTCACTTTATGTCACATGTCCCTTACTTGCTAGTTTATTAGACTGGAACCAGCAGGGTTGAGACTGGGGTAATAGCTGAAGAGAGTTCTTACTGACAGTAAGATTCCCCTTTGAGAGCAGAGCCAGGGACCTGGCAGGGTAAGGGAGTGCACATGCTCACTTCAGATGGACAAACATACAGGCTGTTTTTGCTTGTTTTGGAAAAAGTTGTGAGCCATTGTGCTGCAAATATGTCCTAGAAACCTGTGTCTAGCCTCCTGGTTCTCTATATGGGAAACACTGACACAGTGAACTTTGTCATAGTCTGCTGTTGATAAACTGGGGGCTAGTACTTCTAGTCAGAGAGACAGCTGTGCATATCTGAAAGGACCCCAGGAAGAAGCCCCAAACCAGGCTTGACATTGATGCTAGTTCACAGCAGGATGCCCTGTCCTCCCTTACCAGAGAAGTGCCTCCTCTGTAGATTTCTGTATCTGCCTCTACGTGGCCAGTGAGTATAACAGAAAGAACAAAAACCAAGGAGGCGTTAGATTCAAGTTACTCCACACACCCTTTTCTCCCCTATAAAATGGTAAGATGAATGTCTATTTGGCAGGGTTATCATGAACTTTGGAGTTTATTTAGTGAGTATTGTATATAACAAAAACCCAAAAAGTGGTAGCTAGTATTATTGCGGTAGATGTTTCTCATTAAAAGTGGATACATGTAAATTAGTTAAATATCAATGAGAACATTCTGATTGTTTATGGTTTATATATGCATATGTATATACATGTATGTACACATATTGATGTGTGTGTATATATATCTATTTGGATATTAATCTTATCCATAATAGCAACAGGAGATAGATAGAGTTAGAGGAGCCATGGCTCAAGAGACATGTCTCACTTTACTGTTTGTTTTGTTTATACCTTTGTTTTCCTGAAATAATTATTACTAGCAACTACTTTCACTCTAAAAAGGGACTCAGTCTGGATGATAAATTATACAATTACCCTAAATAAGGATCAAGAGGAAAATGCTGATCACCCAGAAATCCAAAACCAGCTCTTATCTCAATGCTAATGAAGGAAGTATCCACTAAACAACAACTGGCTTAAGAGATTTGTACTTGAGGACACCGAATTAATTTTTATCTACATAAAATAAATCTTAAATAATAGTTATCAAAACAAAAACAGCAACCTCAACGGCCATAAGGTTTGTTCTTAACAGATAGTTTTCCATTTGGTAAAGAACACTGTGCGCTTTTTCTACATTTCCTACAGTTTGATCCTGGCATTGACTGTAATGGCAGAAACTACAGGTGGATGGTTTTAGTGTTGACTAGGATCCTTTAAGTGACCACTGCATTGAAGGTTATTTTGCCACTCAGTTTTTTGTCTCCCTTCCTTCCTTCCTTCCTTCCTTCCTTCCTTCCTTCCTCCTTCCTTCTCTCTCTCTCTCTCTCCCTCCTTCTCTCTCTCTTTCTTTCTTCCTAACTCATGGTAATTTCTCTGATTCTTGTAGATTTGATACTTAGCTTCAATATTTGGGGGTTGGGGCAAGCCTATAAGGGGTTGCTTAAAAGTAATCAGAAGGATAGTACTAATTTACCTTTTTTATTATCCTAGTAAATTTGGAGAGGGAGAGAGAGAAAACTAACATTAAGGGACAGGGGTTCTGAGTGGTAGACATAAATTACCCTAATTCAGTGATTTTGTAGCTATGGGAAAGAGAGTCTTTGCTTTCTGTCTTATATAATTGTGTATGCTTATTCTGTGTGGTTTAGTTCTAAAATACTCTTATACCTCTCTTATACCTCACTTCCTCATGGAAAATTTCCTTTCAATTAGGAAAATGTTACTTTATCAAATTATACTTTTAACAGTGTCCTATCAAGCAAAGCTGAAAGGTGGGTTAAAATGTGATCTTTTTCCTCTTCAAGCTGGCCTGGGTATTTGTATCTCACTCTTAGCTAGATGCACATGTATCTTTTTCACATTTTCAACTACATCTAAATAGATCATCCTTTAAATAGAACTCTTTAAAAATTTCCCTTTTCATCTCAAGTTCAATATCAAAGTCAAAGCTCTTTACCAATTCTTCTAAAGACTCCAGGCTCTCCAACTTCCTAAATACTCTCTGCGAGTCTTCCGCCCAGGGACCTTAGTGTCCAGTGACCTATTTAGGCTGGAACAAAGATGACAGCTGGCAGGGAGTGTGAGGGGCCTCATATCGTTCTAACCCCTACACAGCTGAATGGCTAACTTTCCTAACTTCTGGTGCTTTAAGCACACATCACATTGACCCCTTGCTATCAATCAAGCAAAGGAGGAAAAGCCCACTGCAGAGAAGAGCAAATTTTAGGAACCAAACACAAAGTCTCTGAATTATGCCAGTGATGTGCTCCAAATATATTTTGTTTTCCAAACTTCTTACCTTTATTTCAGCAAACCCAATTATTCCCCAAATTTCTCAACCATTGGAAGTTTAGACCTCCAACATGGAGCTTGTATCGAATGCAATAATGTTCTTGCAAAACTGTTTGGCAGTTGGAAATGTTTCATCCCCTGTGACATAGGTAAAAATGATCCCAGGATTTTTGACAAGTAATAACTAAAGGCTAAAATTAATGTGTTTTATGTCTTTTCCTTCAAGAAACATTTTAATTGAGTTTCTAATAATTAGTAAATGTGATTCAAATATCTTTGCCCCGCCAACCATATGTAAGAAGAGATTAACACTACTCAGTTCTTTTTAACTCTGGGTTTTTGTTTTGTTTTGTTTTGTTGGACTTAGATGTGATAAAAATGGTGAAGTCATTTTTTTAAAAAACCCAAAAGTTAGGTAATGCACAAATTGAATTACTATGAGCTGTAGATTGTTACAGAGGATACAAAAAATACTTTTCCAGTACCCTAATGCAGTAAGACTTTTAATATAAGTTCCTGTGAACCAAGAGGGAATAAGAGTTATTTCCATTCTTCCTTAAGGATTTCCTTACAATATTTGAAAGTCCTTTATTTTCACCTCTGTAGAGTTTGTTTGATACCTCGTAAAACCATTATTGAGTAGAGAAAATGAAACTGAATAAACCATTTGCAGGTAGAATCCCGTAGACCTCGCTATAAGAACTAAGCTTGCCCCGGTGGACCTGGATTTTGCCGATGTCATTACTCTTTCCCTTCCTCTGAGAGCCCTGAAAAGCATTTGAGAAGTAAACATGCAGCCCTATTCTTTATTCTTGTGACCTTGGTAGTGATCTACTTTTATTGTTACAGGCAATGAAAGCTTAGAAGAAAACTATGTCCAGGACAGTAAGATGGGCTTTGTCATCAACGCCATCTATGCCATGGCACATGGACTGCAGAACATGCACCATGCCCTCTGCCCTGGCCACGTGGGCCTCTGTGATGCCATGAAGCCCATCGATGGCAGCAAGCTCCTGGACTTCCTCATCAAGTCCTCATTCATCGGCGTGTCTGGAGAGGAAGTGTGGTTTGATGAGAAAGGGGATGCTCCTGGAAGGTAAAGCAGTATTTTCAGTAATGAATCCAAATAACCTTGTGAGCCTTCCTGAGCCAGACAGATGGCGACTATGGCTTCATCTGGTTTCATGATCTCTTTGTGCCACAAGGATAGATAACAAATATTAATAGTTTAAAAGTCAGCAATAATGGCAGATGGAAATTACCAAAAACACACCATTTTTTAAAACATTAAACTACTTTTTGGTAAATACCTAAAGCCCTATGTTCCGCCAGTACCAACCCATACCCAGCTATAACCTGGTCCTTCACTCAGAATGTTTGAGAACTCCCTGCAAGCCCAATAAACACCTGGCCAGGAGGAATTGCCCAAGCACTGTCAGCCCAGGGCAGCTGCTTTCTGACTGATTAGCCACAATTCTATTCTGGACATGAAATATTTTATATATTACACCTGCTTAAATAGCTTAATATGTGAAGAGAAGCGGGCCTCTGTGGCTCAGCCTGTAATCCCACGCTTTGGGAGCCTGAGGTGAGTGGATTGCCTAAGCCCGTGGGTTTGAGACCTGCCTGGGCAATCTGGCGAGACCTCATCTCTACAATAAATCAAAAAATCAGCCTGGCGTGGTAGCGCATGCCTGTAATTCCGGCTACTTGGAAGGCTGAGGCGGAAGGATTGCTGGAGCCCAGCAGGTCGAGGCTGCAGTGACCGGGAGCGGCCACTGCACTCCAGTCTGGGCGACAGAGTGAGACTTCAACTCAAAAAAAAAAAAAAAAGTGAAGAGAATTAAACCCTGAATATATGACCCTTTTCCTATGCTAACTTATGTTTCTGCCAATAAATCTCTTTGAACAACAATAACAACAAAAAGAACATTCCTTTTTCGTATTTGAGTCCCTGTGGCTTTCAAAGAATTAATCAGTCTAGGAGTGGTTGTTTATGCCTGTAATCCCAACAATTTAGAAGGTCAAGGTGGGTGGATCACTTGAGTCCAGGGGTTCAAAGCTGCAGTAAGCTATGATCACACCACTGCCCTCCAGCCTAGGCAACAGAGCAAGACCTTGTCTAAATAAATAAGTAGATAGATAGATGATAGATATAGATAGATAGATAGATTTAATCAAGCAAGAATCAAAAGAAAAATAAACCTATGTATGTGCATCAAATCTTCCACAAGTCATTTTACATATAGTATGCTCTGCATACTTGTCTGACATCACCAGTTGGTTCATACTTAATTGGTATCTAGAGAATGACATCAGTATAAAGAGTACGTAGTGGTGTTCATTCACATACCTTTTTCTAGGAAAGGGATAATCAGAATGTCAGGAGAAGAATTAAAATCTGCAGCAGGAAGAAAAAAGGTCCTCTGCTTGGCTGCTGCAGTTTGCCCACAGTCTTATAGATCTTGTTATCTTTCAGTTAGTTTGCAGACTTAGAGCTGTTTAGGAAAGCATATGCTATGTTAGAATGGAACATCAGATCATTTAATTCTCACTGCTATAGGTTTGTCATGATCCCTCTTTTACAGACAATAAAATTGAGTATCCAAGAACTGAGACATCTAATGTCACACAGATAGCAAGTGCCACACAGAGGCATGCATTCTGATGCTGAGACCTGCCATCTTTTGCCGCATCATACACTTTTTTAACTAATCCTAAAATTAGAAAAAGTGCCATTTCAGAAGAACTGTAAGAGACTATCTGACCCTAAATAATTTTCCACGTATCTCTTCTTTTTTGTATAAGTTTAAATTTCTACATTTGGAAAGTTCCTTGTGAGGGCTGAGTGAATTCTTTCTGTTAAAATCTATCAGCTCTAAGAAGGATAACTGATAAAAGTTACTGTCAACAATTAAAATAATAAATTTATCAGATTCCTTCCCATTCAGCCACCAGTTAAATGAGAGTACATTTTGACTGGAATGTTAGTGGGATGATTGGAATGATTCAGGACTAGGGCATGTGAAAAGCTTCAAAGAAGTGGTACCAGGAGCAGCAAGTGGATCTGAGATTCGAGCAGTGAACACCCACCTCTCTAAAACCACTGTTGTAATCCTGTGTTCCACAGGACACTAGGCACAGGAAAGGGTCAGAATTAGAATGCAAACCTGCCTTCATGATTCCAAAAGATAACATAACACAATGTACTTACTTAGCCCAGGGCCAGATGCATTGTTGACACTTCATAAATTACAGTTTCTTCCTCTTCTCTCTATTTGTAAGTTATCTTAAAAGTAGGCATACAATTTTGGCTTGTTTCTTCTCCATCTTTTAATTGAATATTCAAGTCACGAGATTTCCCCTGGGTCTTTTTCTCAGGGATCATTTCTCCCTGCTTGAAATTGGTTGACTTAATCTGTGTTTAATTCCTGTTTCAGCCACCTCCCTCTGCCTTCCCTTCCTATCACACCATTGTTTATGCCATTAGTTTCTCTTGTAATTATTTCAGTTAATCATCACACAACATAAACTGAGTTCATCGAAAGGGTACTATAAAGACATAATTTATACCATGAAGATATTTCAAATAAAAGCCAACATGCCTAGAAGGGACCCTGAGGTCAAGAGAAAAGAGCAGTGCTATGTAACACTCATGGTACAGGGGAGTCCTCTTTTTAGTAAGTCAGTATTTTTCTCTTGGTATCCTTCAGTATTTTTTTTCCAGCTTTTGGAACCTTAAAAACATGTTTCTTTCATACAAAAATATTGTGAATTTTTCTGTTTCTAAATGCTAATGAAGTGTGAACTGATTTTCCTTATGAAAGAGCAAATGAGGAAGTTGAAATTAAAGTCTTAGGAAACTGATTGAAAAGAAAAAGATATTCTAATGTAGCATTGCTGCAAAGCCTTCATTGAAAGTATGTAAGGAATTGTACTAATGCAATATATGAAATAAAACACAAAGATTACTGGAAATAAGAAAGGTAATTACACCAAACTTTCACAACAGGTTCTATAGCTATAATGAATTTGAAATT
>NW_007252626.1:0-749 GCF_000164805.1 Carlito syrichta
ACTCTCAATCAGTCCATCATCCTCTGCCTATGCAGACCTTTCCTTGAGGAGCCATGAATGTCCATCATGACACATGTGGGGAGCATCTTTTTATCGCCAGAATCTCATTAGGCTGGGCTGGGTCATGGTGGCACAATTGTGGCTCCCGTGGTCTTGACCTGCGAGGCTCAGGCGGTCCTCCTGCCCAATCCCCTAGCAGCCAGGACTCCGGGGGCCACCATGCCTAGAGAGGATTTTGGGGACCTCTCTTCGAGATGAGGTCTGGCCACATCGCCTGGGCTGGTCTCCGATCCCTGGGCTCAGGAAGCCTCCCTCCTCAGTCTGCAAGGGCACAGGGCTGACGGACATGAGAAATTTTGCCTAGCCTGGAATCACAGGTTCTCTTGGTGAGGGTGACTCAAAGGAATGCCACGGGATGGAGGACACCGCAACCCGTGTAGCAAGGACTGCAGGAGACACCATGTGAGACTCCAGTGTTTGTGATATAGGGAGCAATGAGGTCGAGCTACGTGGCCCAGGCTGGTCTCGAACTCCCGGGCTCCAGTGTTCGCCTGCTTTAGCCTCCCAAAGCCACAGCCCAAGTGTCTGCCGATCCAACATCTGTTGGGAACTCTACACCCAATGATGATGTCCCCTTCTCAAATGATCTCTGTCTGTTCACGGTGATCCCAACTCCATACTCAAATGAATGTTGTTCTTTTTCCTTTGTATCCTTTTTTTCTTTGAGTCAGAGTCTTACTCTGTAGCCG
>NW_007252626.1:1442-6070 GCF_000164805.1 Carlito syrichta
ATATTTCTCACCTCAAAGAGGAGAGCCGGCAGGAACCTGACCAGAGAACCTCATAAACACCTGCACCAAAGCGGGGGAAGCCATTGGGGGAGGTTGGGACTGGAAGGTTCCAAGCTTGGGGGTCCCTCATTTGTGGGCAGGACGGGGGGAGGACTGAGAGCAGAAAGTTTGCAGGATAATGGATTTCTTTCTTTCTTTCTTTCTTTCTTTCTTTCTTTCTTTCTTTCTTTCTTTCTTTCTTTCTTTCTTTCTTCCTTCCTTCCTTCCTTCCTTCCTTCCTTCCTTTCTTTCTTTCTTTCTTTCTTCCTTTCTTTCTTTTCTTTCCTCACTAAGTTGAGCAGAATGCTCTCAAACCTCCCGAATCTGGCCATCCTCTTGGACTGAGGCTCCCAAACTGCTGCGATCACATGCATTCAATGTGGTCGTCATCCTGGTCTTACTGCCTGGTCATTAACTCTGGACCGGAGGTGATCCTCCCGCTGAGACCTGTCCTCACCCATGGTTTTCTGGCATTGCTTGAGGTCAAGGTGGGGAATTGCTATGGTGTCCAGACCAGTCTTGAGTTCCCAGGCTCCAGCCATCTTTCTGTCTCGGCCTACCTGAGTGCTGAGGAGATAGGCCTGAGTTGCTCAGACGCCATGCCTCCTCCTAAAGTTTGAGAGTCATGCCCTCCCTTTCCCTGAGGCGGCTTCTGGGAGGAGTGAATGGGTCCACCCTGGGGAATAGGCAGGTGGAAGTGTGGGCATCCCAGTGGAGAAACCCCCTGAGACAGGGGCTCCACATGGGGAGGGCGCAGCAAGCAAATCTGCCCCTCCCGTGATCCTGGGTCATCGGAAGGGAGTGGGCCACATCCTCAGACCCTGAGTGGGGTGTGGATGCTGGGCATGGGGGCTCACACCAGTCATTCCAGTGAACTGGGAGGCAGTGGCGAGAGGATGGCCTGAGCCCCAAGTTCGAGACCAGCCTGAGCACCTTGGCGAGAACTCATTTCTACAAGAAGTCCAAAAAATTAGCTGAACGTGGTGGTGCAAGTCTGGCATTCCAGACACTCGGTAGGCTGTGGCAGGAGGTATGTCGGAGCCAAACCAGTGATGCCACAGTGGCTAAGAGCAGGTCCCTGTACTCCAGCCTGGGCGAAAGATCAGTACTCATACTCAGAATAATAATACCACCCACCACCACCACCACAAACACAGGCCAGGCTAAGGGGCTCAGCCTGGCATCCCAGTCCTTCAGAGTCCCAGGTGAGTGAATGATCTGGGATTGCAGCTTCAACACCAGCCTGGGTCATGGGGTGAGACCTTGTCTCAGTCATGAAAAATAAATACAAACATTAGCTGAGCATGGTAGTGCAGGCCTTTGGTTCCAGCCACTTGGGGGACCAAGGCAGGAGGATCGCCTGAGCCCGGCAGGTGGAGTCCACGGTGGCCATATGCATGCCCCTGCACTCCTTCCTGGGCAACAGAGCGGGATTCTGACTCCAGATAATAATAATCACCCCCACTACCACCATCCCTGCCACCCAGTGAGGAGACACCCTCAAGAATGGGAGAGGAAAAGGCACTTTCTGGCCTGTCATTTATGGGAGGTTTCAAAGATGGCCCCCAGGCACGTTTGTCCCATGCCTTGGTCCACGTGCTACAGAAGGCCTGCCTCCACCCTCCACACTCGTCCTCCACAGCAAAGATGTTTGTCAGTTCTCAGGACAGACGGCCCCGATCTAAGGGGGTCATCAGGCACAGAGTGATCTAGGCGGTATGGCAATGCAGCAGCCAGCCCATGTTCTGGTCACCCTGTCTGCCTCCTTTGGGTGGGAGGAGGGCCCTTTTCTCTCCTGATCACTCCCTCGACCCCAGCACATGCAGACCTTTCCCTGGGGAATGGTGGACATCAATCGTGATGCACATGGGTTGTGTCTTTTTTGTCGCCAAAGTCTCTGTTGGCAAGGATAGGTCACAGCATAACGATCTTGACTCCCAGGGTTTCGACTTATGGGGCTCAGGTGGTCCTCCCACCCAGGTCCCCAAATACCCGGGAATCCGGGGGCCACTACACCTGACTCGGCTTTGGGGACCTCTCCCCAAGATGAGGTCAGTCAACTTAGGCTGGGCTGGTCTCTGACCTCTGTGCTCATGCAGCCTCACACCTTGGCTTCCCTGGGCAGGGTCCTGATGGTCATTACCCACGCTGCCTGGTCTGGACTCACATGTTCTGTTGGTGGGGTTGACGCAAAGGAATGCCCAGGAATGGAGGCCACCACATCCTGTGTAGCCGGGATCACATGCACTACCACGCACAACTCCAGTTTTTGTGTTTGGGGAGCAATGAGGTCTCGCTACCTGGCCAAGGTTGGTCTTGAATTTCCAGGCTTCAGCAGCCCCCTGCCTCAGCCTCCCATAGCCACAACCTGATTGTCTGCTGATCCACCGTCTTTCAGAAACTCTAGGTCCATGGCTGGGGCCTCCTTCCCAAATGCTCTGTCTGTTCATGATGGTTCCAACCCCATACACAAATGGATGCGCTTCTGTTTACCTTTTTTTACTTTTTTTCTGAGTCAGAGTCTCACTCCATCGCCAAGGCTGGAGGGTGGTAGTCACTCCCGGCCATCTCTGGCCTGGCTTGCCAAGCTCTGGCAAGCCTTTTCCTGGCCCTCTGAGGAGACAGAATGACAGGCACATGCCACCACGCCCAGCTCATTTGGGATGTAGGGTAGAGATGAGGTCTCCCCATGGTGCCCAGCCAGGTCTCAGCTCATGGGCTCAGGCTGGTCGCAGTCCTTGGCCTCCCAAAGCACTGGGATGATGAGGCTCAACTCTTGAGTCCAGCCTCTATCCTTCATCGCACATGAACCATTAGGCCTGGCATGTTGTCCCATGCCTGGAATACCAGTGCTCTGGGAGGCCGAGGTGTGAGGATGGCAGAAGCCCAGGAGTCCATGGCCAGACTCCCACAGAGGGAGTCCCTGTCTCTGCACCCATCTAAAAAGGGAGTCTGGGGTGGAGATGCCCATCATCCTGGCCACTCTGGATTCTGAGGAGGGAGGATCACCCATGATTTCGAGGCTGGCAGTGAACAGTTGTGTCCCTGGGCCCCAGGCTGAGTCACAGTGCCAGACCCTGTCTCCAAAAACATTCTCAACTACACGTTGTGTGTTCACAGAACGACTGTCTTTATAGTCAGGAAAAATTGGATTGGGGATGAAGAAATGTCCCCGGGTGAGGGATGTGTCCCTGGCCTTTCTTGGTGGAGATCCTTGTTGCCAAGTCAGAGGGTCAGCTGCCTGGGACACATTTCTCACTCAGAGATGAGAGCCAGCAGGAACCCGGCCAGGGAGATTTGGAAACTCCCACCCAAATAGAGGACAGCCATTGGGGGGTGGGTTGGGCTTGGTAGGTGACAAGCTTGGCAGACACTCACATGTTGGGGGGGCAGTGGTGGAAGGACTGAGAGAAGACATTTTGCAGGAGAATGGATTTCTTTCTTTCTTTCGTTCTTTCCTTCTTTTCTTTACTCACTAGGTTACCCACGTTGCTCTCAAACATCCCAACTCGGGCCATCTTCTCGGCCTGGGCTTCCAAAACTGCTTCAATCACAGGCTTCTCATTTGGGCAACATCTGGGTCTTTCTGCTTGATCTTGAGCTCTGGGCGGGAGGCAATTCTCCCATTGAGGTCTGCCCTCACCCAAGGTTTTCTGGGTTTTGCTTGGGGTCTATGTGGAGGCTTGCTATGGTGTCCAGCTGCCAGACTCCAGCCATCTTCCCATCTTGGCCTCCCTGAGTGCCAAGGAGACAGGCATGAGTCACTCGACCATCCCCACCCCCAAAGGATTGAGTCAAGCCCTCTCTTTCACCAAGTTGGCCCCTGGGAGTATCGAGTGGGTCCACCCTGGGGAACAAGGCAGGTGGAGGGCTGGCTGCCCCTGTGGAGACACACACCTGCGACAGGCTCTCCACCTGGGTGGGCTTGGTGGATGACTCTGTCTGCCCTCTCTGTTGTCCAGTGTCATCTGAAGGGAGTGGGCCTCATGGTAGCACTCCAAGAGGGGTGTGAAGGCTGGACGTGGGGACTCATGATTGTCACCCAGTGCTTTGGGAAGCCAATGTGAGATGATGACCTGAGCCCCAGCATTGGAGACCATCCCAGGCACCTTGGCGATACCTCGTCTCTACAAGAAACAAACAAAATGAGCCAAACATGGTGCCACATGCCTCTTTCCAACCACTCGAGCAGCCTCAGCAGGAAGATAGCCTGAGCCCAGTTGATGGAGGCTGCAGTGGCCGAGAGCAAGCCCATGTACTAAGGCCTGGGCAACAGAGTGGTACTCCCACTCAGAATATTAATATCAACCACCGCCACCACAACCACGGGCCGGGCTCAGGTGCTCACCCTGGAATGCTGGCCCTTCGAGGACAAGCCATTTAGACGATCTGAGCCTGTGGGTTTGAGACCAGTCCAGGATCCTGGTTCGACCTCGTCTTGGCCATCAAAAATATATCCAAATATTAGCTGGATGTGGTGTCACAGGCCTATCATTCCAGCCACTTGTGGGGCCGAGGCAGGAGGATCACCTAAGCTCAGCAGGTGGAGCCTGTGGTGGCTGTGAGGTAGTCCCTGCATCCGGTCTTGG
>NW_007252627.1:0-707 GCF_000164805.1 Carlito syrichta
CCCTGTGCCAGAGAGTAGCCAAGTAGCCATTCACAGCCAGACCCAGGGACCCAGCACAGCTGAAACTGAGCCTCCTTCCAAGGCCACTCACCCCACCCCACGTTGGTGCCCTGGATCAGAAGAGCCGGCTGCCTTGGGACCCGTAGCACCAGGGCTCCAGGAACCGAGGCAGGTGTCCTGTGCGGCTGGTGAGACCATGCGAAGCTTGGAGGAAGGGGTGACTGGGACTCACCTGCAGAAAAGCTCGGACAGTCGGCAAGCTGGGACTGACATGTTTGGGACCCCAGGATGCAATCGGATCTTCAGAGCACTCGGGTGTGGGCGGTAGAGGAGGTGCATCTGTGAACTGCCAGTCTTTGAGCCAAGTTGATTTTTAAACTGGTTATAAGACTTTATGAAAAATTTGTTAAGATTTGGCAGTTCTCTAAATGGGAGGAACTTGTTATGACTGAAAAAGACAGTTTCTTTATTCTCTCCCCAAGCTCTGCATTAGTCTCTTACCCGCCCACCTCCTCTCCCTGGGGCATATTTACATAAGGGCAAGATCAAACAAATTCAACAGTGTCCACAGTTTCATTTCTTCCAAAATAATTCTCTAGTTTCGAAGCTCTGCCACATTGAGGTCCCAGTGAAGAGAGGAAGTTCTTTGGGGACGCCATTTTCCCAGCACTGGGTGCACAGACTCACCACCAGGATGCAACGGGGCC
>NW_007252627.1:1588-8543 GCF_000164805.1 Carlito syrichta
AAATAGTTTGTGCTTGTATTTCACCCGTCCATAATCAATGCCATCCTCGAGCAAGGCGATATAAATTCTCAAGTACAGGTGTAGCTGCCTGCCCGGGTGCACCCACAAACTCTGTCTGACAAATGAAAGAGGGATGGCCATGCAGCGACTGTCAGCTCTCAGTGTGTGTAGACAAGGGCGTCAAAGCCTGCGGGGATTTTGCGCCCATCTGTGTTGTCGTGCCTGTGACACCTAACGCCATTAGAGGGGGCTAGGCGTGGCTCGGCGCAGGCAGCAAAGTGACGTTTCCTTTCGCCCAAGCCTTGTGATCGTCGGACCGCGCTGGTCTCGGGTAGCCGTCCACACAGTGCCCTGAAAGACTAGCCAAAACTAGGCTAGGCCACTCCCCATACCTGTTCCCTCAACCCCGAAGGTCATCATTACTTCTACCAGCTCCCTATCTCTGACCCAGAACCTTAAAGCCCACACCCTAGTGACAATGTCCGAGAGTGAGATATCTGCTCCCTGCATTGTCTGTCATCTTTTTCTTCTTGAAATGACCTCTGTGGAGTGCATGTAAATCTATTCTCCCAGTCACCAGGGGATCATTTTAAAATTTCCTTTTTTGTCAGGAACAAGAGATTGTTCTTCTTTAACTAGACCATATAGAAATTATGTTTCAATAGCAGTGTATATTTAATTAGAGTAATCTCACTTGAATTTACTTACCTAATGTGTTATTTAACAAGTAGACCATCTTGTTTGTCAAGTACCATGCAGATCTCTGATAAGAAATTCTGTTATGAGGACATTACAGTTAAAAATCAGGCATGTCTGTGGGTTATATTTTAAGTCTTTGAGAATGTGACTGTCCTACTCAAACAGAAACTGAGATGTGAGTGGTCTGCTGTTGGGAGGGTGGGGTCTGCAAACCAGAGATTATCTTCCGTAATGCACACGCATGTACCAAAGTTCCTTTGGAAAATGATATCTTCTGACTGCCAAGTAAGTCAAGTTCACCTTAAAACTTACTCCAGGTTGCTTTCAGTGTTATTTTCCCCAAAGTCAGGTCAGTTGTCTATTACGAGACTTACTTGATGATGAGTTTTTACAAGGAGTCGGTGCTGCCCTCAGAAGAACTCCAGTCAAGACCCTGAGTCCCCTGTACCCATCTGCCACCCTGGGGAATCCATACTAGCAACAGAAATTTATCAGACTTGGTGAGAATGGAAAGTGCCATGTCTCAGACTGTGACCTTAAAACTTAGTTCCTAAAATGTGAAACAACACCATTTCTTCCTGTTTTCCAAAACAAGAGCAAATAACTCTAAGCCATGTCATTCTTTGAAAGGCTCTCAAGTTACTTTCCTTCAGGCATTTTTGATACCTGTAATGCTATTTCAAGAATCTCCTCTTCCCACAGGTTGGAATTTCATCAGAGAGAATGCATGTATGGGGCAGGGAGGGTCAGAGCATTTCACCCCATCTCTGAAATAGGAACACCTCAAATCAGCATGGCTGAATCTCACTGTCATTGTCATTGGTATTTCAATAAACAAATGGCTTTAAATGCAGTCTTGGGCACCATTGTCACATAAATGTTAAACCCTATTTATATAATGCCCAGGAAAATAGAGAGGGACTTATAGGAAAATGCATTTTGAGACTGGGCAGCATAGTGAGATCCCATCTCTACAAAAAAATAAAAATAAAAAAAAAAATTAGCTGAATGTGGTGGAGGGACCTCTAGTCTCAGTAGCTCAGGAGGCTGAAGCAGGAGAATCACTTGAGACTAGGAGTTGGAAGCTGCAGTGAGCTATGATTACACCACTGCACTCCAGCCTGGGTGAAACAATGATACTTTGTCTCAGAAAAAAATAAATAAACAAAAAGGGAAAATATCCCTTGATAAAAATTATTAAATTTTTGTCCCTTTTTAGAATACCTGACTTTTATCATAGATGTTGCTTTTGAAATTTTAATAGCCAATGGTGGTTACATTATAACACAAACTTTATTACATTAATAATGGTTGCGGCAACATCTTCCAAAGAATCAGATATGCATGAGTGCATCTTTAAAACTTATTTATAAATTTACTTCATACACTCTTCCTAATAACTACTGACAGTAATGACCAGAGAGGGTGTGAGATACTGGCTTAGGAGTGATGATACAGTTCTCAGATCTGCACAAACCCAAAGATGATTTACTGCTAAATCCCTCAAAGGAAATCATGTGTGGGATGTGAGAAAGGGGAATGCTAAATGGCATATCTGTGTTTGAGTCTTCCAAGAATGTTTAAAATTTAGACCAGTGTACTATCGTCCATGATTTCATATGTTTTCAACTACCTACGTTATTAAAGATAAACACTTGCCTACTAGAAATCCCTTTAGAAAATCTATTGACAAACATACACCCACAAAACACCGCCTGAGTGTATGCATTCCAGGCTTTAAATGAGTGTGTGCACTAGAAGTCACATGTCCATGGGTTAAAAATCTCCTCAACTGGCTTGAGAGACAGCAGTCTCATAAAAATGTCCTACTGAGTAGTTTCACCAAGGTTAGCAGACTTTACAAGCTCAGCAGAACATCTCTGGGAAGTTCTGAAGATCTTCAGAGTCTACCAGCAGATTCCAAGAGTGTTCTTAGAGAAAGCCTCAGGTTTTGAAATGAGTCAAAGAAGAACTGATCCTGTCACCAGGCCACAAAGAAATATTCTATGACCCAGGGGCCCTTGATCTGTCCTTTTCTGACCTCATCCCTTACTCAAATGTCACCAGAGCCATCTCCAGAGCTGCTACACCATTTTGTCCTTGCTGCAGCCCAGAAGTTTCATTCCCACATTTGCAGTGTGAGAAGATACACAGAGGGACTCCAGGCCACCTGACCTCACCATTTTATGTCAACTTTGCATGTGTGCTTGTGAAAAGTAGAAACAGTGTGTGGGGAAGGGAAGAGGAAGAGGATGGAGTGTTTTCTTCTCCCCAACACACTTCTCATGGGGAAGTTGGCCCATAACATGTGACCCACTCATGACCATGGAGGACAACCTAGGCAGCATTCCCAGATCGGGAAGCTGCCCTTCTATGTCCTCTGCATTTCTTTAGGTGTACTCCCATGCCCCTGCACATCAGAGCCCACCCTCAATGTTCCCATGATGATAGCAGGATGCTCAGATGGAACCCCAGTGCCACCTGCTCCATTCTGAAGCTCTCTTCCCCCCAGTGGGAATCTGTGGGACCTGTGGTTCACTGTCTTAGGAATCAGCTGAGTGACTGGCAGGTGAATCATGACTTCTCATGTGACCTAGGATGCTTCTTAGTGGACAGAGCTAGGTGAGTTTAATCTGTTGCACTGAGAAAATTTACATTTCCACAGCGGCTGTGGGTACATCAACCAAAATGCTCTAGGGGAGACACACATCCCTATGGAGATTTGGGGAAGAATGGGCTCCCTTTCCTGTCTCCCTTGTCTTTCTCAGATGCTGCTGATGGCAGAGCCAAGTTCAGAAGTGGCCAACAGACTTCTGCCCGTCTGTCTCCATCTATTAGCATTGCTGCAGTCAAGTACCATGGGCAGAGAGGAGGGGCTTCAACAACAGGAATTCATTGTCTAACAGTTCTGGAGGCTCAAAGCCCAAGAAAAAGTTGTTGGCATTGTTGATTCCTTCTGTGGTTTCTCTCCTTGGCTTGCAGACCACCCAGCTGCCTTCTTGTTATGTCCTCATATGGCCTGTCCTCTGCACATGAATGTCCCTTGTATCTTTCTGTGTGTCCAGGTGTCTTCTTTTTATTAGGACACCAATCAGATTATAGTCCATTCTAAAGACCTCATTTTAACCTAATATCTTCTGCAAAGCCCTTATATCCAAATATGGAGACATCATGGTATACTGGAGGTGGAAACTTCAACAAATCAAGCCATGGCATGATTTGCAATTCAAGCCATGGCACCACCATCCATGACCATTCATGGCCACCCATGACCACCTGTATTCTGTCCACCCAGGCAACACCAAAGCTCACTCACTGGACCTACATTGATTGCTGACACTGCAATATGCCCTTTATCTGTGGACCAAAAGTTTATAGAAGAAGCTCTGGATTTTCTCCTCTTCATTATTGAACAAAAATCAAAATATGTCACATGTAGATTGATCTGTATCTATATATGATACAGATTTACTGTATGCTAAAGCTTTTCAATTTTTCTTATTATAAAGTTAAATTTGCTGCCTTGATACAGTTTATTCATCTATAAAAAAAACCTCAAGTTTGTCTGACTTTATTTACTCACTAGGTAAGAAGAGCCTCACATTTGAAGAAAGCACATTGGAGACAACCAGCACATTTGAGACAACCCTGGGTCTCAAGTGACACCCCCTTTCTCCATTGATTCTCAGGTGGTCAATAAACTGACTGAATGCTTTTGTAAGTAAAGGAGGCAGCGTGCTGCTCCTGCTGTATGCAGTAGGTGTGCCAACCCCACCATCTTGACATCGTTTCTGGCATGCTCGTTTCAATGCTGTCAGTCAAGCCCCATATTCTAGGCTATGTAAGAGAGGAAACCCATAGTGGTTCAGCCCATCAAGCAAATGTACATGGGTTCCAAGGCTTAGCATGCATGCACTGGGTATGGCCAAGAAAGAGTTGCCATAAAACCAGAACATGTGAGCCAGCTCCTGCCTCCCATCAGCTGCTAACTACACCAGCACACACATCACCACTATGGCCATCAGAGGGTGGTTAAGGATCAGTGATCATCTCACAAGCGGGAGACATTCTTACATTATCTCTAGCTTTGAGTTCAGTGGCTCATCTAAGGTCGCTCAGTGTGTCATAAATTCAGGACTAGAACCTGACATCTCTTTGGCAGGTCCCATGCTGGGCCAGGGGCAGACAGACATGCTGATCGCATGGTGTCTCCTTCTTCATACCCTCTCCTCCAAGACCCCATGGAAGTCCCAACTCTCTGCACTCCTGGGGCAGCTCAGGGTGTCATAGGGCCATCAGCAGCACACAGCTGTAACCAGCTATTGACTACTTTCCTTGCCCCCTTCCCTCTTCCTTCCTCTCATCCTATTCTGTCCTTCCCTCCCTCCTTCCTGTCTCCTTTTCCTTTTATTAATTTATTCACCGAGGTCTCTTGGATTGCCTCTATAAGAAATGGGCAATAACATCCAGTCAGGGTGGCTCATGCCAGTAATTCCAGCATTTTGGGAGGCTGAGGTGGAAGGATTGATTGAGTTCAGGAGTTTGAGACAAGCCTGTTCAGCATAGTGAGACCTCAGCT
The DNA here is from genome assembly GCF_000164805.1 of Carlito syrichta. Lineage (NCBI taxonomy): Eukaryota > Metazoa > Chordata > Mammalia > Primates > Tarsiidae > Carlito > Carlito syrichta. The sequence goes on from NW_007252627.1 coordinate 6,867, forward strand.
CTACAAAATAAAAAATATAGAGAAATTGACCAGGCATGCTGGTGCAAACATGTAGTCCCAGCTTCGTGGGAGGCTGAGGCAGGAAAATCTCTTCAGCCCAGAAGATTGCTGTTTCAGTGATCCATAATTGTTCCCCTGCACACCAGGCTGGGTGATAGAGTGAGACCTTGACTCAAGAAAGAAAGAAAAAGGCAATATCATGTGCTGGGTGGAAGCTACATTACATTAAGCACTAAAGTAGACGGTTGAACACATACAGACAGTTATTCTACAAGACAAAAATAAGTGCTCAGAAGGATATGCACTCATCACATCTTTGTCTCATGTTCAATAGCCACCCCCATCTTCTGCAGTATGAAGCCAGGACTTTGTAAATCTCATCTCTTCATTGTGGCCTCTCCCTTCCTGACCAGATTCCTTCCCATCACCCTCAGTGCTGCCACAACCACCTGACTTCACAGGCCAAAGATGGTCCAGTTTCCCTGGTGTCCAATGCTCACCAAGCCAGGTGTTCAGGCCCCTCAGCGATCTCAGATTCAGCCAAGTGCGTACCTGTCCCACAGGTTTGAGTCTCAGATCTGTGGGTTCCTCACCTGTGTCCTCTCTCTTTTTTTCATCCCCTGTGAGGTGGAAGCTGCTACCTTTATTTGCCTCTGCAATACCTTCCTGTTCTCTTTTTGCCTTTTCAGTGAACTAGCTGAAAATTTATCATAACATGTTAGTTTGCTCAGGTTGTTGTATCAAAATGCCACAGACTTAGAGGTTTAAGGAACAAAGGTGTCTTGTCTGGCAGTTCTGGTGGCAGGAAGTCCAAATCAAGGTGTCAGCAGGGCTGCTTCCCCTGAGAACTTTGAGGGAGAAATTGGTCCCTGCCTTTCCCCAGCTGCTGGGGATTTGTCAGCAGTTTATATATTCTCTGACTTGTAAATGCATCACCCCATCTCTGTTTTCATCTTCACCTGGTATATTCCTTGTTTGCTGTCTGTGCCCAGATTTCTCCTTCTTATAAGAACATTAGTCATATTGCATTAGAGACCCACCTTGCTCCAACATGACCTCATCTTAGCTAATTATATCCAAAGCAATTCTAAAAGGAGGGACCTAAAAAAAAGGCATTTATTTATAAAATGTTTTGAATTTGACTTTACATGTTTAGACTTCAGTCACCACCAATATACTTTCTGTGTGATGCAATATATCTATTGAGACACTTTTTTCCATTGCTCAAAACAGTTTTTGAACTCATCCATTTTGGTGCCTTCTAGTGCATCTGACTTTTTTTTATTTCACCTCTTCTTTTTTTTTTTTTCATTAATCAGTATTTTTTATTATGGTTTTGTGGGGTACAGTTAAGGGTTAGGTGTACAATGAGGTTTCATTCTAACACCCTGTAGATAAGAAGTGTTTTCCCATCCTCCGACAGATATTTGCTACTGTTAATCCCATCCCCCTCCCCCCCATAGTTTCCCAGTACCATCAGTCATTTTCTCATAGTATTGCATTGGATGTTCAAGGTCCATTATATGAGTGAGAACATGTGATATTCGGATTTTTGTTTTTGTGAGAGGTCACTCAGTATTATAGACTCTAGTTCCATCCAGGTTGCAGCGAAATTCATGATTTTGTTCTTTTTTATGGCTGTGTAGTATTCCATCGTGTATATGTACCCCTTTTTTT
>NW_007252628.1:0-9684 GCF_000164805.1 Carlito syrichta
TAGGTGAGAGAGACTGGAGTCCCACAATGTTCAGGGGTCCCTAAAGATCATGGCAGGAGCACAGAACTCATTAATTCCACTCATTCACTTCCCCCACTGTGTCCAGAGGCTGCCAGTGGTCTGTGTGTGATCCAGAGAAGAGTCTAGTTAGTTCCAGCCCAAATCAATTGATTTTTCTCTTATTTGCTTTATATGGTCTTTATCACTTCTTTTGAGTCATGGGGCATGCTGCTCGTCCTGTTCCTCTCTTGGTGCTGAGGAAACATTCTCTATCTTCATTTATACCCTAGGAGAAACACACTGTAATTGACTCTCATCAGTCACCTCCCCTGCAAATTACTATACTGCCACAAATTAATACTCACAAATACTTTCCAAATTTTGAAGAAATCAGGTAGAGAGAAGGAAATATGCTTCAAATTTTGCTCACACAAGCATGCTTTACTTAATTTCCAAAAGTTGTAAATAGTTCAAAAAGCAAAAGATTTTCTCAATTTGTGTCTTTGTCTGCCTGTAGCAGACTCTCTTAGCTGCTGCAACAAGTTACTATATACTTGGCAGTGTAAAAACAAAACAAATTGATTTTCCTATGGTTTTGTAGTCAGAACTCTACAATCAGGGTGTTGGCAAGACTGTGTTCATTCTGAAACCTTCAAGGGAGAATCTGTCCTGCATTTTTACTTCTAGTGGCTGCTGCATTCCTTGCTCATGCCCCTTCCTCATATCATTCCACCCTCTTGCTTCTGTTGTCTTATCTTCATCCCTTTCTCTGGGGTTAAATTTCCTTCTGTTTCTTTGTGATAATCATGCTTGGGATTCCACTGAGGGCCCTTCCAGGTAATGCGGGATCATCTCCCCATCTCATGACCCTAACTTCAACCCATCTGCAAAATCGCTTTTGCCATAAGGGTAACACCCATAGATTCCCGGAATGAAGCAACAGGAATGTCTCTGGAAGTACTTATTTAGCCTACCACACTCCTTATCTCTTGTCTGCCAGGAGATGGAATTTTTTCTTCCCATAGAGATCCCCTGTTCCAAACAGCCTATCTCAGTGCCTTCTGCAAGGTCTTACTTCCTCTGAGTCTAACAGACTGCTCTTAGCAGGCTCTATTCTGCCTCTTCCTTACCTGGTGGGTCTACACTGGCATGTGTTGGTGCCACCTGGGAGAAGCAGGGCTTCACAACTGGTGTGTTCCCCTCAGAAATTCAACCAAGTCAACCCATATGTAATATTTAAATTTTCTAATAGCCACATTGAACATATAAAAAGAAACATGCAAAATTAGCATCAATAGCAGATTTTATAGAAGCCAGTGTGTTCAAGACATTTTTAGTTAAACATGTAATCAACAAAAATGTAATGAATTATTTTATATTCTTTGATTTATAATAGAGCTTTGAAATCCTGTGTGTATTTTACTGTTCCTGCATCTCTGAATTCAGAACAGTCATATTTTTACTACTCCAAGGCAACACATCGTGAGTAGCTACTGTAGAGGAGGACAGCACAGCTTTAGAAATCTGGGTGGAAGAAAGAGTGTGAGACTGACGTGGGGACTCTGAGATAGAGCCCAAGTGAGGGTCTTCAAGGAGGGAGTGGCAGGTGATGACAGCGGTGCCTGGCTGTGCAGACCTGTGTTTGTTCTGCTGCAGTGCCAGATTCTGTGCCCTGAGGAGGGCAGGAGGTGCACAGTAACAGGTTAGTTGACCATGAGGAGGTCTCATGTTTTAGGGGGCCTCATTTCACAGTCCATGTGATGCTTCCCTTGGGGGGTTGAATGCACTGGGACATATAAAACCCCCTGCCCAGGCCAGGTGATGTACACTCCTGATAAGAGTGAGTTCCTGTGATGAGTATCTTTCTTGCTTTCCTTATTTTCTTTCCCCAGTATGTCCAGGAATTCAACAGCATCCAGCACATAACAAGTGCTCAGTGAATATTTTTGGAATGATTGAAAAGCATAGTCCTAAAAGAGTACCAAAACTCAGACTCCAGCCTGAGTCACCTTACCATCTAGCTGTCATTCTTTGAGCCTGGACTCCATGCCAGAAAATGGGCCAATCACTTTCAATTAGTTATCATTGAATCTTTCTTCAACTCTTTTTTTTTTTTTTGAGTTGGAGTCTCACTCTGTCGCCCAGACTGCAGTGCAGTGACCGCTCCTGGCCACCACAGCCTCGATCTGATGGGCTCCGGCGATCCTTCCACCTCAGCCTTCCAAGTAGCTGGAATTACAGGCATGTACTACCATGCCCAGCTGATTTTTTGATTTATTGTAGAGATGAGGTCTCGCTGCCCAGGTGGGTCTCGAACCCGCGGGCTCAGGCAATTTACTTACCTCAGCCTCCCAAAGGTGCGGGATTACAGGCTGAGCCACCGAGCCCAGCTTTTTCTTCAGCTCTTAACAAGAGGCATTATAATCATTCCTATTTCCCCTTGAAGAAACTGAAGCTCAGAAAAGTGGTCACTTGGTGAAGAAAAAGAGACTATAGAGGCTTGGCCATCAAGTCTCTGACCTATGACCCCAGGAACACATTTGCCCAGTCTTCTGAATTTTCACTCATGGGGACCCAGGGAACCAGCCCTCTGACCTTAGAGCCAAAGAAACCAAGCACAGAAACCTTGATTAGGACCCTAATTAACACAAAACATCTGATGCCATCTCGAGGTGTCCATTTGTGCTCAGATTGAGGTGGTTGCTGATTTCAGAAACCAGGTAGTCAGAGTCCCTGGCATGGAGGGTCAGCAGAGACCCACCACCCAGACACATAGTCTGCACTGAAGCAGACAGTCCATCTCACTGTCTGATCCTGCTCCCATAGGGCCAAAAAGAGCTACCTTGCAATAGCACATTCCCGAGTGTGAACACATTAGATGGGCCTCTTCTTACCTAAGACATTGGACATTGACACTTCTGTTTCTCAGATCTTCAAATTTGGACCTAATTACATCAGTGCCTTTCCTGGTTCTCCAGATTTCCAGTGACAGATCATAGGACCTCTCGGCTTCCATAATTGCTTGAGATAATATATTTATAGTCCATATTTATACTATATATCATATATAGTATAAATATATATATATCTCCCATTTATTACATTTCCCCCATTTATTACACCTCCCACATGTATAATCAAACTGCAACACAAACACATATGGCCAGCTTTCCCCAAATCCATCCTAGTTTATCCTATTCTTCAGTCCCTGGACCAACATGCTGAGCCAGGAATTTGATGCAGCCCTCTCACTCTGGCCCTGCCCATCAGTCTCCTCAGGCTGTCTCTGGGCCTCCTGAGCTTCGCCTACCAGGCCCTCCTGTCCTCCCCACACCCCTACTTTGGTGCAACTCCATCCAGGACTGTCTGGGGCCATGCTGAATAACACCTTTTCGTGAAGATAGTATTTATGTGCCGTAATTTTGCACTTTCAAGGTATATAATTCACAAAGTTGTACAACCAGCACCACTCACTGTCTAATTCTAGAATGATTTATTCACAGCAAAAATAAATCTTGTACCATTCAAGCAGTCACTCCTGATTTACCCCTCCTCATCCCTAACATTCATCTGTCTAATATTTCTATACATTTGTCTACTTGGAGAATTTCATATATTTTAAATTCTGTCTTTTCTATCTGACTTCGCTCACATAACAAAATTGAGGTTCATTCATTAGGTAGCTTGCCTCAGTACTTCATTACCTTTTATGCATAAGTATATTCCATTTTTTATGTCACAAGTATCATTTATTCAGTCAACACTTGATAGATATTCAACTATTTTGTTATATGGATATTATGATTAACAGATTGTGCTATGAAAATTTGTGTATAAGGTTTTGTGTGCTTATGTTTTTCAATTCTTGTGGGTTTAGACCTGGGAGTGGAATAGCTAAGACCTATGGTGAGTCCATGTTTAACTTTTTGAAGAACCACTAAACTGTTTTGTAAAATGTTGAATTCAAGGTAGCAGTGCACAAAGGTTATAATTTCTTCAAATTCTCATCAACACCTATTTTTCATATTTTTGGATTATAACCATTCTAGTGGCTATGAGGTGGTATCACATTGTAAGTTTGATTTGCATTTTCCAAATGACTAGTAATGTTATGATGAATAATTTTATGTGTCAACTTGACAGGGCTAAGCGATGCCAAATGGTTGGTAAAACACTGTTTCTGGGTGTCTGTGAGGGTTTTCTGGAAAAGTTTGCTTTGAATGGGTAGACTGAATAAAGAAGATCTCTTCAAAAGCAGGTAGGAATCATCCAATCTCTTAAGTGACTGAATAGGATGAAAAGGTTAAAAACAAGCTAATTTACTTCTGTTTGAGCTGGTACATTCATCGTCTTACCTAAGACATTGGACATTGTCACTTCTGTTTCTCAGATCTTCAAATTTGGACCTAATTACATCAGCGCCTTTCCTGGTTCTCCAGATTTCCAGTGACAGATCATAGGACCTCTCGGACTTCCATAATTGCTTGAGATAATATATTTATAGCCCATATTTATACTATATATCCTATATAGTGTATATATAATATATATATATATATATATTATATATATATCATTTATTACATTTCCCCAGGCTACCCTTACAAATGTTCATATGCTTCTTTTCTTATTGACTTTTATATCTTCTTTGGAAAAAAAATGCCTGTTTAAGTCACTTGCCCATTTTGTAGTTGAACTAGTCATCATATTGCTGAATTGTAAGAGTTCTTCATATATGATGGATATCAAACCCTTATCATAAATATTTTTGCAAGTATTTTCTCCTATTGTGTAGTGCATCTCCCATCTTTTAGAATGTATTGTAATGCACACAAATTTTGAATATTTGTGAATTTCAATTTATCTATTTTTTTCTGATTGCTTCTACTCAGTCACAGCTCTTGATCTTTCTAATTCAAAGTTCGCATGGCAGCCAGAAGGAGCTTTCTAAATGTAACTATTGTTTTCCCCACAGTTGCTCCAAACCCTGTCATGTGTGTGCTTTAGAACAGTGTTTTTCATACATATTCTGCAGAGAAAGCACCTGAAAATCTTCCTAAATGTAGATTTCGATTTGGAAAATTTGGGATGGGACTCAGAGTCAGCGTGTCTACCAAGACTCCAGAGGATGCTGTGGTAGCTTGTGTTTTCCAAAGATGACCTCAGCAACATTTCCAGGTCCACATCATGCTCCAGAAGTTTCACTCTCTCTTGAAAAAGTGGAAGCCATTTCCTCTTCTTCTGGATAAGACTTTGCTATTGCTTCAACAAATGGAACGTGGTGAGAGAGGTGAGAGTGAACCTGCATGACTTCTGAGGCTGCATCACACAGGCAATATGATTTCTGTCTGGCTCTCTCCCAGTACAGTTGTTTTTGGAACCATCCTCCATGATATGTAGGATCCCAATCTAGCCCATATGGAGAAACAATGTGGAGAGGAACAGAAGTCCCCCAGCCCACAGCCAGAGGAATGAGGGAGAGGGGGCAAGAGGGAGCAAAAGGAAGAAAGAGAGAGAGAGAGAGAGAGAGAGAGAGAAGGAGGGAGTCGTTGGCAGAGCTGTTTCCATTATGGAGACTTCAAGAAAGGGTCTGTCTTGCTTTCCCACGTTCTAGGGGCTGCAGCATTCTTTGTCGTTCCCCTTCCTCACTTCACTTAACCCTCTTTGCTTCTGTTGTCTTATCTTCAACTCCTCTGTGGTCACATCTTCTTCTGTGTCTCTTAGAAGCACACTTCAGATTCTATTGAGGGCCACGCAGATAACCCAAAATAATCTCCCCACCTCAAGATCCTTAATGCCATCCCATTTGCATAGTCTCTTTTGATAATAAATTACCATTAACGGGTTCCAGGGACTGCAGCATGGGTAGCTTTGGGAGTGGTTACTCAGTCTACTACACTGATCTCTCTTGCTCACTAGCACGTGGAGTTTCTCCTCCTGCTATAATTCTTCTTCGGTGAAAACAAACTACTCCAAATTCCTCTATAAAGCCCTACTTTCTCAAAGACAGGTCCCTTTGTCCAGTCTTCCTTAGCTGGTGGGGTTGTAGTGATGTGTGTTGGCTCCACCTGGTGGATTCAGGGCATCACAGCAGGTGCGCACCCAATAGACAAGACATGTAAAGTTTAAATTTCAATTAGCCATATTGAAAAGTGACAAAAAAGAAGCAGTTGAAAATAATTTCAACAAAATATTTCATTGAAACCAGTGTATTCAAGACATTATCAATTCACGGCACAATCCCAAATAAATGGATTATTTTACAGTCTCTTTTTGATACTAGGACATTGAAATCCTGTCTGTATTATATGCTTGCAGCACTTCTGAATTCAGACCAGCCACATTTCAAGTGCTGCATCGCCATGAGGTGAGTGGATACTGTAGTGGACAGCACAAATCTGAAAGTTTGGTTGGAATTGAGAAACACAGAAACTGAGTTGGGGCTCTGAGATGGAACCTGGGGGAGGAGCCCTCCAAGAGGAGGAAGATGGTGATTAGGGCAGGGCCTGTCTGTGCTGCTAGTTTTATTCTGGCTGCGGTGCCAGGTTCTGCGGTTTGAGAGAAGAAAGGAGGTACCCAATCAAAGACCGCGAATGGAGTCCCACGTCTGCTGGCAGATCTTGAGGAATCCCCAGGTCTCCAGTGAACTCATTTCTCCCATCTGTGATACGCTGCCCTCCAGAGTTTTGAGTGAGCTGGAGCATATGACATCCCTGCCCAGAACTGGCACGTTACATGGTTGGTAATTTTTAGCTTCTCTGTGACTGTTTTTATTGGTTTCTTTATTTTCTTTTGCCAGTATCCATGGCGTTTGAACAGCACCAAGCACATAGAAAGTACTTTAAAATATTTGTGGAAAGAAGGAAAAGAACAGTATATAGTCCTTGGGCAGTGAGTTCTAGGCCCTGTCCTCATCTTCAGAGTCACCTTACCATTTGGGAGTGATTATTCAGCCTACAACACTGCCTCTCTCCTGCTCATTAGCACATGGAGTTTCTCGCCCGGTTCCAATCTTGTCTCTATGCTGGACACTGCTAGCTACTTCTTTTTTTTTCTGAGTTGGAGTCTCACTCTGTCACCCAGACTGGAGTGCAGTGGCCGCTCCTGGCCACCGCAGCCTCGACCTGCTGGGCTCTGGCGATCCTTCTGCCTCAGCCTTCCAAGTAGCTGGAACTACAGGTGCGCGCTACCACACCCAGCTAATTTTTTATTTATTGTAGAGATGAGGTCTCACCAAGTTGCCCAGGTGGGTCTCGAACCCGCGGGCTCAAGCAATCCACTCACCTCAGCCTCCCAAAGGTACGGAATTACAGGCTGAGCCACCGAGCCCGGCTTGCTAGCTACTTCTAATGAGTCCTTTTGGAATCCTCACTCACCCTCAATGATAGGGTAAGTATCATCATCATTCATTTGTACACACCAAGAACCTGAAGCTCAGAGAACTTGTCACTTATTTATTGTCTCAGAACAATCTGGTCATCAAGTCTCTGATCTTCGAACAGGGAACTAGTTGCCATGTATCTTACCTGCTTGAACCAGTTTCCCAGATTTCTTACCTTTTACCCAGGGAACCCAGGTATAACTAGGTCCCTAGCCTCTTGGCCTCTGAGCCTGGGGACCACAGCCTTAGACTTTGACTACAAGTCTAACTGACTCAAACCATCTGATGCTGTCTTTGTTAGAGGTTTCTGTATGATCTCAATCTGAGGTGGTGGATGAGTTGAGGGACCAGGGACACTGGGTATCTGGTTTGGAGGGTCAGAAGAGGCACCACACCCAGACGTAAAGTTGTGCTGGAGCAGAAGGGCCACCTCATGGACTCTCTGGCCCCGCTCTCATGGGACAATTTAAAAAAAGACGTTTTTCCTTTACACATCCCCCTTTGGGCACACATGAGATGGGCCACCACATGCACAATCGGGTTGAAGCAGAAGTAAACATGGGATCATCCCCCAATTCCATCCTACCCTGTGTCCTGTCCTCCAGCCTTAGGTCAACGCCCTGAGCCTTGCCTTGGATGCATTTCCCCCCTTCCCCCGCCTCAACCTTGCCCATCAGCCTCTACAGCTTCTGGGCCTCCTGAGATTCCTCCCACCAGAACGCTCCCCCCAAAACCCCTCACCTGGTCCAGCTTCATCCTGGCATGCCTGGGGCCCATCCTGAACATCACTTTTGTAAAGATGGAACCTATTATTTATGCAACTCATCTTTTGAAATTCTCTTATTCAGAGTTTATTGTATACTTACAAAATTGTGCAACCATCACCACAATTTAATTCAAGGCACTTGTATTACTATCATTTTGTAAAGAAACTTAAATCCCTTCCAGCAGTCAGTTCCTGTCCCTTCCCTCCCTAATCTCTGGCAACCACTAATCTTTTTTTCTATGGATTTGATTTTTGGGGGCATTTCATGTATTGTTTACTTTTGAACAGCATAAGTTCTAACTGTGCAGGTCAAAAATCCACTTATAGTTGGATTTTTCATCCATCTCTGTCACCCTTGAGACAGCAAGTCTAATCTTTCCTCTTACCCTTCCTCTTCAGCCTATTCAATGTGAGCACAACGAGAATGAAACATTTCTGAGGGTCTGCTCCCACTTAAATGGAAAATACATTATCTATTCCTTGTTTTTTTCTTAATAACATTCTTTTTTTAGTTTACTGCATTATGAGAACATAAAATATATAACATACAAAGTATATGTTAATAGACAGTTTCTATTATTGATAAGGCCTCTGATCAACAATAGGCTACTATTAGTTTTGTTTCTAAAAGTTAAAGGTGGACTTTCCACCGCACGGGAGGTCAGCACCTAAACCCCCATGTTGTTCAAGGGTCAACTGTAAAATGGAAGCCACATTATTTGGCCTTTTATTTTATTTTATTATCGTTTTTGAGTTTGAGTCTCACTCAGTCGCCCAGACTGGAGTGCAGTGGCCGCATCCGGCTACCGCAGACTCGACCTGCCGGGCTCCGGCGATACTTCCGCCTCAGCCTTCCGAGTAGCCGGAATTACAGGCGTGCGCTACCATGCCCGGCTGACTTTTTAATTTATTGTAGAGATGAGGTCTCGCTGCCCAGGCGGGTCTCAAACCCACGGGCTCAGGCAATCCACTCACCTCAGCCTCCCAAAGGCGCGGGATTACAGGCTGAGCCACCGAGCCCGGTTATTTGGCCTTTTATATGTGGCTTTTCTGAAGTAGAATAATGTTATCAAGTGCATCCATAATGGAGCTTTCATCAGTACTTCATTTATCTTTATGGCTAAGTAATAGTGCACTTAAGTATGACTTTTTGTGTATTCACTCATTCCTTGTTGGACATTGGGTTATTTCCAGTATTTGGCTATAATGAGTAATGCTGCTGTTAACATATGAACATATTTGTATATTTCTAAAATTCATTAACTTTTAATACAGGGTTTATTTTTAGAGACAGGTTCTCACTCTGTTTCCCAGCTAGAGTGCAGTGGAACGCCCATAGCTCACTGTAGCCTCAAACTCCTGGGCCGAAGCAGTCCTTCTACCTCAGCCTCTCAGGTAGCTAGGACTAAAAGCATCTGCCACCACACTGAGCTAATATTTTTTTTGTACAACAGGGTCTTATCATGTTTCCCAGGCTGGTCTCAGACTTATGGCCTCAAGTGACCCTCCTGCCTTGTTCTCCCAAAGTGCTATGTTA
>NW_007252629.1:0-1075 GCF_000164805.1 Carlito syrichta
CCTGCTATTAAATTCACACTGTAAAATCATACATTCTGGCAGCTATGGTTTATTGTTATAGTTCCAACTTCAGACAGTGATTAATTAGCTTCAAACTCCAAATTTCAAATTTCTGAAAAGAGAATCTGATTGCTCCAGCTTGAATTGGGTGTCTACACTTGGTTCAATTGGCTGTAACTACAGGATCAGGTTCAAAGAATACAAACCCATGTACAAACTTCATGGGCACTGCAGCTCTAGTGAAAGTTTGAGGTGAAGGGACTTATAGTGGGCTGATAGGGTCACTACTACAACTAGGCCAAATTTAAACAAAGTGACCATCAATTATACATTCAGTCTTTTAAGCACTGCTGTCCTACTTATCAAGGAATCTCATTGACATTTATAAAGTCTGTTCCAAAACAATCTGCCATATCTTGACTAGTCATCACAGACTTTGAAAAATCACTTTAAAAAGTGCCGAATTTCGTTGAAAGGACAATGAAAATTTACCTCTGATAAAAATATAAATATCTGCAGGCTCAATAATACTTGGGAGATAATTATCTCCTTTCTTTACCCTCAATCCTATTCAAATTAAAACTGCCATTCTCCTGCAAGAATTTACATTCCTGGCCACAGTGTTTGGTCCACAGAAAATCATACAATAAGCCAGACAAATGAGAGCCCTTTTACAGAATTTTTCAAATTATCATAAGAAAGAGTTGTTTCCTTTCTAGTCACAGAGCTGTTAACAACTGAATCCGAACGGTTAGCAGGCCAACCAAGAGTTTCCAACAACCACACACAGGCAGTAAACAGATTTCAGAGTTTGAGGCTGGCATGCAGAAAGAAGTGCAGAGGAATAATGAGATGAGCCATGGTGGCAATGAAATCAGTTCTAGTCATCCCTAATTTTTCTCCACCCTTCTTTTTTTTTTCTTTATGCTTGTTCTGTTACTGAACACAAAGTGTCCTACAAAATTATGTTTTGTTTCACGTGTGAAGTAGCAGATAGCATATGTATATGATAATACATTTAGTACACATAGCACTTACCTCATTTCATGAAAAAACTGTTACTTATTCAACTAGC
>NW_007252629.1:1954-3118 GCF_000164805.1 Carlito syrichta
AATAAAACCCATAAGACTAAGAGGAAACAAAAGAACTGGATGATAGATTAGGATGCAATCACGCTGATATTTTATACTAAATGTGTATAGTGCTTCCAAAATGAGACTGTGATGATGGTTGGACAGCCCTTTGAATATACTAGAACACTTTGGATTGTGCATTTTAAATGAATAAATTGCCTTGTATGCCATTTATATCTAAATAAATCTGTTTTTATTTAATCTATTTATTTTTTATTTTATTTTTTTATTTATTTATTTTTGAGTTGGAGTCTCACTCTGTCACCCAGACTGGAGTGCAGTGGCCACTCCCAGCCACCACAGCCTTGACCTGCTGGGCTCTGGTGATCCTTCTGTCTCAGCCTTCCAAGTAGGTGGAACTACAGGTGTGCACTACCACACCTGGCTAGTTTTTTGATTTATTGTAGAGATGAGGTCTCACCAAGTTGCCCAGGTGGGTCTCGAACCCACGGGCTCAGGCAGTTTACTCACCTCAGTCTCCCAAGGTGCAGGATTACAGGTTGAGTCACCGAGCCCGGCTATAAAGCTGTTTTTAAAATGTCAATGGTCTAAATACCCTCATTTTTTAATAAGGCAGCAATAGAAATGCAAAGACCAACTTAATTTTTGAAAATTACCTTAAAATATGTTGTCTACAAGAAATCCATTTTAAAAATAATGATGCAGGTAGGATAAAAGTAACGGGATGAAAAAGATATACCACAGAACACTAATCATAGAAAGTTAGAATATCTCTACTTACATCACATAAAATGTTATTCAGCATAAGTAATGTTCCCAGAGAAGTGAATTCAATTATAATAAAACAGTGACATCATTAAACAGAGTTAACAGTCCTAAAAGTGTATGTCTCTAACCATAGAACCTCACAACGTTAAGCCCAAGTGACAGAACTACAAAAAGAAATAGAGAAATTCACAATAATAGTAGGAAGTTCTAATACCCTTCTCTTAGTTGACAGAACAAGAAGACTAAAGTGTGTAATGACATAGCTAACGTGAACAATGGTACTAAACAACCAGATCCAACTGGCTTATATTAGGCACTTCACCTAACAATAGCAAAATACACATTCTTGTCAAGTTCATATGGGACATTTACCAAGATGTAAGCCGGACCATAAAAAACAAATCTGAATACATT
>NW_007252630.1:0-75665 GCF_000164805.1 Carlito syrichta
TTGTGGACCTCTTCCATCATTAAAAAAAGAAAGTACTGACATTACATGTTATAACTATGTTGCAATAAACACAAGTATAACCCATACTAGATTTTAAAATCCGAATCAAAATTTGTCATTTAGAACTAAATGTTTTCTTTAAATATTCATCTTTAGATATATAGTCACTTTCAAATAGGACTATAGCAGCCTGTGTAATGCAGGCTAGTAATTATTTAGCTAATAATTTGATTGCCGCTAAAAACTAATTGAAGTTATTCTTGAGTCCCAAAGCAAAATGTATGGGATTTTAATCTTATGAATAAATACAGTGGACTAGTTAACTGAATGATGTATCTTCAAAGTTTGAATCATTCCTAAAGTATTTTCCATTTCATTTGTACAGACAAAAGTTAATATATTAAAGCATCTCTCAAGAAAATGATAAATTGCCGGGCTCAGTGGCTCAGCCTGTAATCCTGCACTTTGGGAGACTGAGGTGAGTGGACTGCCTGAGTCCGTGGTTTCGAGACCCGCCTGGGCAACTTGGCGAGACCTCATCTTTACAATAAATAAATAAATAAATAGTCAGCTGGGCATGATAGCACGTGCCTATAATTCCAGCTACCCAGAAGGCTGAGGCGGAAGGATCGCCGGAGCCCAGCAGGTCAAGGCTGCAGTAGCCAGGAGCGGCCACTGCACTCCAGTCTGGGCAACAGAGTGAGACTCCAACTGGAAAAAAAAATAAAAAGAAAGAAAATGATAGATTAACATTAAATGTTTGTAGCAAACTAATCAAATAATGTCCTTAATAGATAAGATCTTGCAAATCTATAACACACAGCAACAACAACAAAAGTAATTTAAAAATGGGCAGGGGCCAGTAAAAGATAAGGTATACATAGCCAATAAATGTGACAAAATGTAAAGCTCAGCATTGAAAGCAAAGCACATATTGAAATAAAAATGAAAACATGTCTGTCTTCAATCCAGAGGATAAAATATATAGTTTTTTTTTAAAGGTAGTGCTCAATGAATTTAGTTTTGTAGTCTAAATAATATTCTTCCATTCCACTATTTCTAGTATGTACTCTCTGGAAAGCAATTTGGCAACATATATCAATAGACAAATGTATGTACCTTTTGAGACTCCAAGATTTATAAGTAAATAAACATAAATTTGTAAAATTTTATATATGTAAGGCTACTCAGAATTATTTTTATAGTGAAAATTTTAGAAACTGCCTAATATCCAACAATATCTGATTTGTTAAAACTTACTGGGGCATATACATTTCACATTATATTGAGCTACTAATAAATATTTTAAAAGAATATTTTATAACACAAAAAAGTACTGATTAAAAAAGAGTGATACATTTTAGCCACATTTCTTTGGTTTGTGCAATATTAAAGAGAATATGATTTTCTGAATTATCCGATTGGGAGTTGGAAATGTACCTGGCCTTCTGTGACATGTAAGTGAATTATACTTAGCCTAATCCCCTGAAGATAATTACCTGTGCAGATGCTCACATGTAGTCACCAGTGTTAGTGCATTCCTTGTGCTTTCCTAAACAAGGTGTATGCTGAGTAATCTATGGGAACGGTTAGCTTGCAGAGTACCTTTTGATCCTATCCACAGAAGTCATCTGTAAAAAAGTTTCCAAGCAAGTCTGACATATTTAATACTATTGATTTTTCAAGGAAATCTCATCCAAATGGCCCAGATAAACTTTCTCATTAGCTAGTCAAACAAATGGAACGTGTCTACTCATAAATTATTAAATTGGTCAATAGATATGATCACGAAGTAATTTACATCCCTTGATTTTTTTTTTTTTTTTTGAGTTGGAGTCTCACTCTGTCACCCAGACTGGAGTGTAGTGGCATACTCCCGGCCACCACAGCCTCTACCTGCTGGGCTCTGGCTATCCTTCCGCCTCAGCCTTCCAAGTAGCTGGAACTACAGGCACACACTACCACGCCCGGCTAATTTTTTATTTATTGTAGAGAAGAGGGCTCGCCAAGTTGCCCAGGCGGGTCTCGAACCCGCAGGCTCAGGCAATCCACTCACCTCAGCCTCCCAAAGCGCTGGGATTACAGGCTGAGCCACCGAGCCCAGCATCCCTTGATTTTTTACTGCCCCTTTATACACTAGGCAATGTGCCTGACAGTTCTTGAAAGGGGCAAGGGGATTCATTTAGAAGGACATATATACAGGGAATTGTCACCATTTATTTTATCTAACTATAATTTTCAGCAGAGTTCTTAACCTCTGGGTGACAAACTATTTCATTGTTTTTGTTGGTTTGGGATTTTTGGATCATGTTCTGGTACTAAAATCAATTGTGTGAACATGCATCATTGCTATTGGAACAAAAAATTACACCCCCCTTGCAAATGAACTCAAAGTTATTTCTCCTAATTACTTTTAAATCCCAATCATCACCTTCTTTGCTAAATTCCTGAAACCTTTTATTTGCTAAATGAACTTCCCAACACTGAAGTGAGAAAAAAAATGGAAGATTGTATTTGCCCATTTACTCATTTTTTTCAGCAAGTACATATTTTAGTTTTGTCTTCTATGATCTGTTACACTGATTGAGTTCTTGTCCTCATGTGTGAGAACAAACAAAGCAAAGCCAGACATTATAATAATTGTGAAATTATAAATTATTAATAAATAACTGATGACAAGATAATCACTAGATGCATTCATTATATAATATGGTACCTTAGCTACTGTTTTGTGTTAAAGAAAATTAACTGCTTCATGCTTTTAAAAACAGCTCTTAAGCGGGCAAATTCAATTCAACTTTTTAGGTCCTATGTATTCAAATCCTGGCCACTGTTTTAAAAAGTTTCAATACAAATACTAACTGCTCTGATAGCTTACCTGCCTTTTAATCCAGAAGACATTCTCCTTTTCAAAAGAACAATAGCAATTTATGTGAAACTTTTCTGAAATGTATAGGTTTTATTCCTCCCTCCCGCCCTCCCTTTCCACCTATTTCATTAGAGGGTAAGATTCGAACCTGATATTGAACTAAAATATTTAAATAGCATAGTCAGTCCTTCACTGTAACATGTACCCAGTCATTGTTGTTAAAGTAACAGATACATAAAAATGCAAATAGAGCCGGGTTCGGTGGCTCAGCCTGTAATCCTGCGCCTTTGGGAGGCTGAGGTGAATGGATTGCCTGAGCCCGCGGGTTCGAGACCCGCGGGTTCGAGACCCGCCTGGGCAGGCGAGAACTCATCTCTACAATAAATCAAAAAATTAGCCAGGCGTGGTAGCGCCTGTAGTTCCAGCTACTTGGAAGGATCGCCAGAGCCCAGCAGGTCGAGGCTGCCGTGACCGGGAGTGGCCACTGCACTCCAGTCTGGGCGACAGATTGAGACTCCAACTCAAAATAATAATAATAATAATTAAGAAGAAAAAGCTTAAAATTATCTCAAAAAATTACAGGAATTATTCAATAAAATTCATGAATTTTTATTATAAAAATCAACACATTTTTTGTTAAAAAAATTCAAAATGCAATCAATATTATACATTAAAAACCCAGAGTGATTATCATAATGGAAAAACTTCAGATAATGTTCTCTAAGAGTTGGAATATGACACGAATGCATGCTATCACCACTTTCAGTTCATGTAATTCTGGAATCTTAAAAGGAGCAACCAGTAGTAAAAAAAAGAAAAAAGGAAGAAAGAACAAAAAATAGAATAAAAACCTAAAAGGCCTCCAAATTGAAAAGAAGAGAGTGAAACAGCCATGTTCATCGAGGATATAATCTTATACCAAAAAAAGAAAAATTAAAGAATGAAAAAATAACCCTCTTAGATTTGATAAATGAATCAAACAATGTATTTCAGGATACCAAATTAGTGTGATGAGATCTCTAGCAATTTTATAGATCAGTAACAGTCTAACTGAGAGCCAATTCAAGAAGGCTGTCCCATTAACAATAGCTACAAACAATACAATATGTCAAAATACACTTAACTAAGAAAGTGAAAGATCGCCATAAAAATAACTAAAACCATTGATGAAATACACTGTTGATAACAAATGGAAACCATCCCACGCTCGTGGATTGGAAGAATGAGTGATCAGTACAATGACCATACTGCCCAAAGCATCTATAAATTCAATGCAATCTTTATCAAAATACCAACATTATTTTTCACAGAATTTTTTAAAATTTCATAAATTCATATGGAATTATAAATAGCCAATGTAATGACAAGCAAAAATAATAAAGTCAAAATTATCACCTTACCTGTTGTCAAATTAAATCACTATTTTATAGTAATCAAAAGAACATGGCACTGGTACAATTCTAGACACATAGGTCAATGAAACAGAGTAGAGAACCCAGAAATAAAGTTACATTCTTACAACTAAGTGATCTTCAGTGTAGTCAACAAAAATATCCACAAAGCCTCCACCAACAACTACTGGGGAGAGGAGAAAAACTTCAGTAAATAGTGCTGGGAAAACTGTTGGGTCACATGCAGGAGACTGAAACAGGATCTCTACCTATCACCTACCTATCACCATACACAAAATAAACTCTAAATGGATCAAAGTCCTAAATGTGAAGTTTCAAAGTTTAAGAATCCTGGAAGGTCTGTTCATATCTTTTTCCCATTTTATAATGGGGTTGTTTGTTTTCTTCTTTTCAGTACATTTCAGTTCCTTGTAGATCCAGGATGTTAAGCCTTTGTGAGACCTAGATTTGGAAAATACTTTTTCCCAGTCTGTAGGCTGTCTCCCTGCTCTCTTGATGGTTTCTTTGGCTTTGCAGAAGCTTGTCAGTTTAATAAGGTCCCATTTGTCTATCTTCTCTCTTATCACATGTGGGTTTCGGGTTTTGTACAGGAATTGGATGCCAGTTCCGATTTCCATGAGGATATTTCCTTCATTTTCTAAGGTTCTTATGGTTTGAGGTTTTACATTTAGGTCTCTGATCCATTTGGAGTTAACCTTTGTGCATGGGGATAGATAGGGGTCCTGTTTCAATCTTCTGCATGTGGTCAGCCAGTTTTCCCAGCACCATTTACTGAATAGGTTCTCCTCTCCCCAGTGGTAGGTGGTGGGGGCTTTGTCGAAAATGAGTTGGTTGAGAAATTGAGGTTTTGCTTCTGGAATCTCAATTCTGTTCCATTGATCTATATGTCTGTTCCTGTACCAATACCAAGCTGTTTTGATGATTGTAGCTTTATAGAAGACATCCGAGCAGCCAACAAACACATGAAGAAATGCTCAACCTCACTAATCATCAGGGAGATGCAAATCAAAACCACACTGAGATACCACCTAACTCCAGTCAGAATGGCAATTATCAACAACTCAAAAAATAACAGCTGCTGGAGAGGGTGTGGTGAAAAGGGAACACTTCTACACTGTTGGTGGGAGTGTAAACTAGTGCAACCTCTGTGGAAAGCAGTGTGGCGATTCCTAAAAGCTCTAAAAATTGACCTTACATATGACCCCGCAATCCCCCTACTGGGAATATACCCTGAAGAACACAAATCACTCTATAAAAAAGATACCTGCACACGTATGTTTATCGCAGCGTTGTTCACAATAGCAAGAACCTGGAAACAACCATGCTGCCCAACCAAAGAGGATTGGATTTTAAAAAATGTGGTACATATACACGATGGAATACTATGCAGCCTTAAAAAGGAACAAAATCATGAATTTCTCAGCAACCTGGATGGAACTAGAGTCTATAATACTGAGTGACCTCTCACAGAAACAAAGATCCGAGTATCACTTGTTCTCACTCATATAATGGACCTTGAACATCCAATGTAATACTATAAGAAAATGACTGACGGTACTGGGAAACTATGGGGATGGGATTAACAGTAGCAAATATCTGTCTGGGGATGGGAAAACACCTCTTATCAACAGGGTGCCTGAATGAAACGTAATTGTACACCTAACCCTTAACTGTACCCCACAAAACCATAATAAAAAATATTGAAGCCGGGCTCGGTGGCTCAGCCTGTAATCCCGCGCCTTTGGGAGGCTGAGGTGAGTGGATTACCTGAGCCCGCGGGTTCGAGACCCGCCTGGGCAGCGAGACCTCATCTCTACAATAAATCAAAAAATCAGCCGGGTGTGGTAGCGCATGCCTGTAATTCCAGCTACTTGGAATGCTGAGGTGGAAGGATCGCAGGAGCCCAGCAGGTTGAGGCTGCGGTGGCCAAGAGCGGCCACTGCACTCCAGTCTGGGTGACAGAGTGAGACTCCAACTCAAAAAAAAAAAAAAATTGATTAATTAAAAAAAAAAAGAAACATCAGGGAAAGAACAGTCCAAAAGAGTTCAGCTAAAACCATAATTATCTGGAGTAGTTAGAGAGACAGTGTTCATGCACAAGGCTGAACCTTCTTGAGAGACTAATAAATTACTCATGTAATTATAATTATATAAGTAATTATAAGATATAGTGTACAAACAATTATAACATATAGTATCATTGCGTATTTCTTATCCTTTCTTCTCTTAATCGGTATTAGAAGGAATTGCATAAAACTACACACACACACACACACACACACACACACACACACACATATAAATGTATTGCTGATAGATAATAATCTGATTTTTAAATGGGGAAAAGTTCTGAATAGATATTTCTCTAAAGAAGACATAAGAATTGTAAAAAGGTATATGAAAAAAATGTTCCATATCACTAATCATCAGATAAATGCAAATCAAGACCACAATAAAATATTATCTTATCCCAGTTAGAAGGAGTTTTATAAAAAAAGACAGGGAAAAACAAATGATGGAAAGGATGTGGAGAAAGAGAAATACTTGTAAACTGTTGGAGGAAATGTAAACTTACAGACACTGTGGAAAACTGTATGGAGATTCCTCAAAGACTAAAAATAGAACTACCATGTGATTCAGCAATTCCACTACTGTGTATATCTAGAAGAAAGGAAATCAACGTGTCGAAGAGATTCCTGCATTCTATTTTTTCCAGCACTAGTCACAATAACCAAAATATGATAAACCTAAGTGTCCAATGCATGATGGATTAAAAAAATGTGGTATGCAGACATAATAGAATATTATTTGACTATAAAAAAGAATACAATAATTTGCAACATCATGAATGGAACTGGAGGGCATATATTAGGTGAGATAAGCCAAGCTCAGAAAGACAAATATCATAGGCTCTTCCTCATATGTAGAAGCAGAAAAAGTGGTTTTCATGAAGACAGAAAGAACACTAGTGGTTACCAGAGGCTAGAAAGAATATGGGATAGAAAGGGATGGGCAGTAGTTGATGAATGAACATAAATATACAGTTTGATAGAATAAATAAATTTCAAAATAGCTAGATGGGAAAAATTCAAATGTTTGTAAAGAAAATATAAATATTTAGGATGATGGAATCCCAATTACTCTGATTTGTTTATATGAATACAATATACCTGAAAATATGTACATCTATTATGTGTCAATGAAAATTTTAAAAATAAAACAAGACAAAAATGAAAAAAAAATGGGTAAATGAATTCGAATGACATTTCCCCAAAGAAGATAAGCAAATGACCAATAATCACAGAAAAGATGTTTTTATATCATCAGTCATTAGAGAAATACAAATCAAAGGTACAATGAGATGCTGCTTCACACCCATTAGGGTAGCTAATTAACTAAAGGACTATAATTTAAAAACTCAGAAAATAAGTATGGTTAGAATATAAAGAAATTGGAACTTTGTGCATAGCTGATGGGAATGTAAATTGTGTGGCCACTGTGGCAAACCATTTGGTGGTTTCTCAAAAAGTTAAACAGAACCACCATGTGACCCAGTGACTCCACTCCTAAGCATATATCCAAAATAACTAGAAGCAAAAACTTAAAAAGATATTTGTATACCAATGTTTATAGCAGCAATATTCACAATAGCCAAAAGACGGAAACGATTCCAGAACCCATTAATAGATGAATAGAAAACCAAAATGTATGTACATGCCAAAATGGACCTACAATGGAATATTTTTAGTAATAAAAAGAAATGAACTTTTGACATATGCTATAATATGGATGGAGCTTGAAAATATTATGCTCAGTGAAGCCAGACGCATAAAGACAAATATTGTATGATTCCACTTATATGAGGTGCCTAGAATATGGACATTTATAGAGACAGAAAGTAGAATAGAGGTTACTAGAGTCTGAGGGAAATGGAAACTGGGAGTTATTATTTAATGATTACAAAGTTTATACTGGGAATGATTAAAATTTGGGAGTATATATTGTGGTGGTGGATGAACAACATTGTGAATCTATTTAATGCCACTGAATTGTGCAGTTACAAGCAATTAAAATGATACGTATCATGTTATGCATATTTACCACAATAAAAATAGTAACAGATAAATAACAATAAAATTAATAATTAACCTGAATATAAATGGTCTAAATGTACCAATCAAAAGACTGAGATTCACAGAGTAAATAAAAGAATGTGGTTGATCTATATGTTTACAAGAACTTGAATTTCAACAGCATAGGTATGTTTAATGTAAAATGATAAAAATTACATACCAGACAATGAGTATTAACAAAAGAGCAGCAGTGGCTATAGTCATATCAGAGAAAGTTATGTTCAGGGCAAAGAAAGTTACTATAGACCAAGAGTTACATTATATAATAATAATCAATCCACCAGAAAGACACAATGATCCTTAAATGTATATACTAAACAATAGAGCCTCAAAATACAAGAAGAAAAACCTGATAAAGCTGTAATGAGAAACAGACAAATGAACAATTGTTAGGAATTTCAGTACTCCCGTTTCAGTAACTGATACAATTTAGACAGAAAAAAATCAGCAATTAACAAGATATCTAAAAAAATAAGCAAATAGGATTGAATTGACATCTACAAAAGATTCCATTACCATAAGAATACATATTTTTTAAAATATCCAAAGAGTATTTATCAAGATAGACCATATTTTGCACCCCAATACAAACACCAATAAATTGAAAATAACTGAAACCATACAGACTATACTAACTGATCATAGTAGAATCAAACTAGAAATCAGTGATACAATGATAACAGGAAAAATTTCTAAACACTTGAAAATGCAACAGCATACTTCTTAATAATGCCTAGGTCAAAGAGGAAGTTGCAAAAGAAACTTGAAAATACAAAGAACTGAATGTAAATAACTATGCAACATAGCAATATATGGGATGCAGCTAGAGAAGCAATGAGAGAAAAATTTATAGCACTAAAATGCTTATATTAGAAACAAGGAAAAGTCTGAAATAAATCATCAAATGTACTATTTCAAAAACTCAAAAGAAAAGAGCAAAACAAATGCAAAGCAAAAAGGGAGAAAAGAAAAGAATAAACAGTAGAAATCAATGAGATGACTCTCCAGTGAATGATTATAAGTGAAAAAAGCCATTCCAAAAAATGTTACATACTGTATAGATCAACTTATGTAACATTTTTGAAGTGAAAAAAATTAGAAATGAGGAACCAATTAGTTAATGTCAGAGGTCAGTGCAGTGAGAATGTAACAGGATACAGGAGGGAGGGTGGTGTCATTATAAAAGGACAACATAAAAAGTCCTTATAGTGATAGAACTGTTTTGCAGCTTGATAGTATCAATGTCAACATCCTGGTTGTGACAATACATTATAGTTTTCCAGGATGTCACTATTGGAAAAAAACTGGGCAAAGGACATATGGGCTCCCTCTATATCATTTCTTATAACTTCACGTGAATCTGCAATTATCTTAAGATGAAATATAATTTTTTTAAAAACTGCTGAAAGAGGCTAGGGTGGTTGCAATCTACTGAAAAGAATTGAGATTATGACCCGCCACAAGGAAGAAATATAATGGATAAAAAGTCGTTTTAAAAATTTGACACATAAGTGTACATATTTATGGGGTATGGTGTGATATTTCGATACATGTATACAATGTGTAAAGATCAAATCAGGGTAATTAGTATTTCATCACCTTACACACTCATTTCTTTGTATTGAAATCATTTTTTTTTGTATTGCAAACATTCAAAATCTTCTCTTCTAGCAATGCAAAAATTGTTAACTATAGTTGCACTACAGTGCTATAGAACACTAGAACTTATTCTTCCTACCTAGCTGGAATTTTATATTATTCAAACTCTCCCTATCTTTCTCCATCACACTTTCCAGTCTCTACTAACCACTACTCTACTCACTACTTCTGTGAGAACAACTTTTTTAGATTCCAAATATAAGTAACAATATGTGGTATTTATCGTTTTGTGCTTGGCTTATTTCACTTAACATAATGTCCTCCAAGTTTATCCATGTTGTCATAAATAACAGGATTTCATCCTTTTTAATTGAAAAATATAGTTTATTTAGAAAGTACACGAGAGAGGGAGAGAGAAAAGTGTCATCTCCCCAAGGTAGGAGATCATTCTTTTTTATGGTGGGATAATACCTCACTGTAAATAAATACATTTTCTTTAGTCATCTATCTGTTAATGGACACAGTGTGACTCTATTTCTTGGCTATTGTGATAGTGCTGCAATAAACATGGTAGTGCAGATTTTTCTTTGATATACTTATTTCCTTTCCTTTTGGATATATACTCAGTAGTAGAATTGCTGGATCATATGGTAGTTCTATTCTTGGTCTTTTGAGGAACCTCCATATTGTTTTTCATAATGGCTGAACTAATTTACATGCCCACCGACAGCTACAAGAGTTACCCTTTCTTTGCATCTTCACAAGCATAGATTGCTTTTTGTCTATTTGATAATAGCCATTCTAACTGGGGTGAGGTGATATCTTATTGTGATTTTGATTTGCATTTCTCTGATGATTAGCATTATTGAGCATTTTGTAATATACTTGTTGGCAAGTGTATGTCTTCTTCTGAAAGATGTATATTCAGATCATTTGCCCATTTACTAAATGGTTTATTTGTTTTATTGGTGTTGAGTTGTTTGCATTTTTGTGTATTTTGTGTATTAATCTATTGTAGGATAGTTTGTATTTTTTTTCTTATTCTGCAGACTGCCTCTTCACTCTTTTGATTGCTTCCTTTGCCATGCAGAAGCTTTTTAGCTTGATATAATTCCATTTACCGGTTTTTGCTTTTGTTGCCTGTACTTTTGAGGTCTTAATAAAATATTTTCCCAGATAAATGCCCTAAAGGATTTCCTCTGTTTTTTTCCAGTAGTTTCAGAGATTTTGTCTTTATATTTGTCTTGAATCTATTTTGAGTTAATTTTTTATATGATGAAAAATAGGACCCTTGTTTTATTCTTCTGCACTGAGATATTCAGTTCTCTCAGAACCATTTGTTGAAGAAACTGTCCTCTCCACAACATATGTGTTTGGCCCATTGTTGAAAATCAGTTGGTTGAAAATGCATGTATTTGTTTCTTGGTTCTTCATTCTGTTACCTTAGTCTAAGTGTCTTTATGGTAATACCATTCCATTTGGGTTATTATAGCTTTGTAGTATATTTTGAAGTCAGATAGTGTGATATCTCCAGCTTTGTTCTTTATGCTCAGGGTTGCTTTGAATGTTCAGAATATTTTGTGGTTCAATACATATTTTAGGATTGTTGTTCCTATTTCTATGATAAATGTCATTGGTATTTTGATAAGGATTACACTGAATCTGTAGAACCTTTTGGATACTATGGTTGTTTAAACAATATTGATTCTTCCAATCCATGAACGGTATCTTCCAATTTTTTTGTGTTCTTTTAAAATACATTCCTCAGTATCTTTTAGTTGTCATTGTAGAGATAGTTTGTACACTTGGCTAAATTTATTCAAGGATATTTTATTTTTAGTAACTATTATAAATGGGATTTCTTCCTTGCTTTCTTTTTCATATAGTTCACTATTAGCATATAGAAACACTAATGATTTTTTAATGTTGATATTGGATCCTGCAACTTTACTGAATTTATTTACTAGTTCTAAGAGTTTTTTGGTGAAGATTTAAGGGTTGTTTGTATGCTTGTATGTAACATTATGTTATCTGCAAGCACGGACCATTTGACTTCCTCTTTTCCAATTTGGATGCAGATTATTTGTTTCTCTTGCCTAATTGCTCTGGATAGGATTGCCAGTAATATGTTGAACAAGAGTGATTAAAGTGAACATCCTTTTCTTGTTTCAGTTCATAGAGGAAAAACTTTCAACTTTTTGCCATCCAGTATGATGTTTGCTGTGGGTTTGTCATACATGGGTTTTATTGTGTCAAGGTAAATTAATTCTATTCTTAATTTGTTGAGAATTTTTAATCATGAAGTGATGTTTGAATTATATCAAACGCTTTTTCAACACCTAGGAAGATGATCATTTGGTTTTTGCTCTTCTTTCTGTTAATGTGATGCATTATGTTTGATAATTTGCATGTGTTGTACCATCCTGGCTTCCTTTGAATTAATTTCATTTGATCATGGTGTGTAATCTTTTTAATGTGCTGTTGGATTTGGTTTGTTAGGTTTTTTTGAAGATTTTTGCATCTATGTTCATCAGGCAAATAGGTCTGTAGTTTTCTTTTTTGGTTGCATCCTTGTCTGGTTTTAATATCAGGGTAATGATGGCCTCATAGAAGGAGTCTGGAAGAATTCCCTCAACTTTGGTATTTTGGAACAGTTTGAGAATAGGTGTTAATTCTTTTAAAGTTTGGTAGAATTCAGCATGGAAACCATTCAGTTCTGGGCTTTTCTTTGTTGGGAGAGTTTTTATTTTTGATTCAATCTCTTACTCTGTATTAGTCCATTCAAGGTTTCCATTTTTTCCTTATTCAATTTTGGAAGGTTGTATGTGTCCAGGAATTCAGCCATTTTCTCTAGGGTTTTTGATTTGTTGACATAGCATTGTTCATAATAGTTTCTAATAATCCTTTGCAATTCTGTAGTATCACTTTTAATTTTTCTTTTTTCATTTCTGATTTTATTTATTTTTATCTTATCTTTTTTCTTCTTGGTCTACCTAATTGTTTGTAAATTCTGCTTATATTTTCCAAAAAACAAAAATACTTAATTTATCTTTTGTACTGTTGTTTCAGTCCATTGTTCTTTTATTTCTGCTCTGATGGTTCTTTTTTCCTACTAATTTGAGGTTTGATTTATTCTTTGCTTTTTTGGTTTCTCTAAGTGTGTGATTAGAAAGTTTACTTGAAGTCTTTCTACTTTTTGATGTAGGTTTTTATTGCTGTAAACTTTCATTCTATTACTGATTTTGCTTTATTCCATAGGCTTTGGTATGCTTTGTTTCTATTCTTATTTGTTTTAAGAAATAATTTATTTCTTAATTCCTTCATTGATTCCATTCATTTAGGAACATGTTGTTTAATTTCTATGTATTTGTAGAGTTTCTGAAGTTCCTTTCTTAAACTGATTTCTAGTTTTATATCATTGTAGTCAGGAATGATATATGATATTATTTTGAGTTTTGAAAATGTATTGAGAACAGTTTCGTGGTCAAATGTATTATCTAACATGGAGAATGTTCCATGTGCTGATGAGAAAAATGTGTATATTTCAACTGTTGGATGAAATATTCTGTAAATGTGTTTAGGTTCATTTGATCTATGGTGAATTTTTTTTTTTTTTTTTTGAGTTGGAATCTCACTCTGTCACCCAGACTGGAGTGCAGTGGCCGCTCCCGGCCACTGCAGCCTCCACCTTCTGGGCTCCGGCGATCCTTCCACCTCAGCCTTCCAAGTACCTGGAACTACAGGCATGTGCTACCACGCCCAGCTAATTTTTGATTTATTGTAGAGATGAGGTCTTGCCAAGTTGCCCAGGCGGGTCTCGAACCCACGGGTTCAGGCAATTCACTCACCTCAGCCTCCCAAAGTGCTGGAATTACAGGCTGAGCTCCCGAGCCCAGCTTATGGTGCAGTTTAAAACCAATATTTCTTTGCTATTTTCAGTCTAGATGATTTGTCTAATCCTGAAAATTGGGTGTTGAAGTCCCCAAATAT
Source organism: Carlito syrichta (assembly GCF_000164805.1). Classification (NCBI taxonomy): domain Eukaryota; kingdom Metazoa; phylum Chordata; class Mammalia; order Primates; family Tarsiidae; genus Carlito; species Carlito syrichta. Next base: position 14,004 of record NW_007252630.1, read on the forward strand.
TACTGTAATGGAGTCTATCTTTCTTTTAGATTTAATATTCACTTTACTTATCGGGGTGCTCCAGTGTTGAAAACAAATATATTTACAATTGTTATACTCTCTTGTTGAATTTATTCCTTTTGTCATTATATAATTACCTCTGTCTTTTTTACAGTTCTTCAATTAATGTCTATTTTATCAGATATAGGCATAGCTACTTGGTTTCTGTTTGCATGGAATATCTTCTTTCATCTGTGTGTTTTTACAGGTGAAGTGAGTTTTTTGCAGACAACATAATTTTGTCATTTTTTGGCCCATTCAGCCAGAGTTTGTCTTTTTAATTAGGGAATTTAATACAATTACATTCAAGTTATTGTTGATAGGTAAGACCTTACTTCTGTTTGGTGTTGTTGTTAGTTGTTTTCTGGTTGTTTTATATACCCTCTGTTTTATTCTTCCTTTCTTATTGTTCATCTTTGTGGTTTTCTAGTGTCTATTGTTTTTATTTCTTCCTCTTATTTAGTGTCTGCTGTACAAGTGAGTATAGGTATTCATGTATATTTATGATGGTAGTTATCATCTTTTGTTTACAGATGTAGGACTCCCTTAAGTATTTTTTATTTTTTGAGTTGGAGTCTCACTCCGTCACCCTGGCTGGGGTGCAGTGGCATGCTCATGGCCACCCCAGCATCTACCTGCTGGGCTTAGGTGATCCTTCCGCCTCAGCCTTCCAAGTAGGTGGAACTACAGGTGCGTGCTACCACACCTAAGTTTTGTTTTTTTTTTTTTTGAGTTGGAGTCTCACTCTGTCGTCCAGACTGGAGTGCAGTGGCCACTTCTGGCCACCGCAGCCTCGACCTGCTGGGCTCCGGCAATCCTTCCGCCTCAGCCTTCCAAGTAGCCGGAATTACAGGCACGCGCTACCACGCCCGGCTGATTTTTTGATTTATTGTAGAGATGAGGTCTCGCTGCCCAGGTGGGTCTCGAACCCGCAGGCTTAGGCAATCCACTCACCTCAGCCTCCCAAAGGCACGGGATTACAGGCTGAGCCACCGAGCCCGGCTCTTGACTAAGTTTTTTATTTTATTGTAGAAATGAGGTCTCGCCAAATTGCCCAGACTGTTCTCGAACCCATGGGTGCAGGCAATCCTCTCACCTCGGCCTCCCAAAGTGCTGAGATTACAGGCTTGCGCCACCATGCCTGGCCCCTTATGGATTTTTTAAGACCAGTCAAGTGGTTATGATTTTCTCAGTTTTCGCTTGTCTAGGAACATCTTTATTTCTTTTTTATTTCTAAAGGATCACTTTGCTGGGTATAGAATTCTTGGTTGGCAGGTTTCCCCAGCCCCTGGACTTTGAATATATTATATCATTCTCTTCTAGCCTGTAAAGTTTCTTCTGATAAATATGCTGTTAATCTAATGGTGATGTCCTTATATATGACCTGATGCTATCTGCTTGCTGTTTTTAAAATTCTCTCTTTGTCTTTGATTTTGGACAATTGCAATCATGTACTTTAGAGAAGACCTTTATGGGTTAAATCTATTTGGAGAGTCTTGAGCTTCCTGGATCTGGTTGTCCATATCTCTTCCACTACTTGGGAAGCTTTCAGCTATAATTAATTAAATAGGTTCTCTATGTCTTTTCCATCCTTTCTCCTGTATCTACCATAATGTAAATGTTTATTTCCTTAATTTTGGTCCATAAGTCTCATAGCTTCTCTTCATTCTTTTCAATGTTTTGCTTTTCATTCTTTGTTTATCTCACTGTGCTATTTAAAAAGATCTGTCTTCTAATTCCAAAATTATTTTTTCTGCTTCATCTAATCTATTGTTGGAACTCTTAATTGTGTTTTTTATTGATTTCATTGAATTCATTTGCTCCAAGATTTCTGTTTGGTTCTGTTTATGATATCTGTCTCTTTGTTGAATTTCTCATTCAGATCATGAACTACGTTCCTAATTTTGTTGACTTCTCTTGTATCTCACTGATATTGCCTTAAGATTAGTTTGATTTTTTCAGGCATTTCATGTATCTACTTTTCTTTAGAGTCTGTTACTGAAGAATTATTGTGTTCCTTTCAATGTGTTTTTCCCTTGCTTTTTTATGTTTCTTGCATTTCTATGTTGATATCTATACATCTGGTAGAAGTCACCCCTTCAACATTTTGGAGTAACTTCCACAGGGAATGACTCTTTCCTTTATATATATCCTATGGTGTTGGTAGGACAGGATGTTTTGGCTTTGGTTCTGGGTAGGTGCAGTAGTCTAGCCCCCATGTAATATTTTCATGTGTAATTAATGTCCATTGTACCTGCTCACAGTTGCAGTGATCTGGACTATGAGTGTTTTTTGATGCAGTTGCATGGCTTTGCTGGTAGTAGAGTCCACTTGGCATGCAAGTTCTGAAGCCCTGGGGGGGGGAGAGTGGAGATACCAGCTGCAACAACTTCACCAGTCAGGTGGCTGTATTTTCAGTGGCAGCTTGCACTGGTTGAATTGGCCCCTGATATTTGGGTGCATGTACAGCACGCAGCAGTTTGCTGGTTGAGAGGCAGTGTCACCAGTGGTGGAAAGCATTAAGTAGGTGGTTTTTACGTCCTGGGTCATGCACATGTTGGCTCTCTTGGTCTTGAGAAGTCTCCCAACAATGCTAAAATGCCTGTTTATTGAGGTGTAGAGCACTGTATGGGCTCCGATGCTGGTGTGTAGCTGGAGTAGTAGCATTGCAGTTTTGTATATGGACATGGTGAGACGACAGCAGGGCCTCAGGGATGTGGAGATGCATAGGCTATTGAGCCTCAGGGTAAGATGCACTTCAGCATGACTCTGTTCTCAAAGTGATGTGATTTCATTGCAGCTTGTGTCTCAAGGAGTGGTGGGGACCCAGCATGAGTTATTTCTCTGGATAAATGCACCAATATAGACTTTAGGCAGCTCACTATACTGGACTCAGGGCCAACAAGGACTGTGAGGCTCTCCTATAACTAGGATCACAGATATCTGTTTTGGTAATAGGAATTGCCATGCATCCCTCTCTCTTATCTTCTTCCCCTAGTGTAAAGTCTCTCTTGGCTCTGAGCTGATACAAGTCAGGTGTTTTGTTTCTCTCTACATGTTGCCATCACAAGTTTCTGTGCTTCAGAAAGTTTTTGTCTCTTCCTTGTTGAATTCTAGTGTTCTTTCTTAGACACTCTACTTGAAGTGCATTTATTCATTGTTTAGTTGTTTTTCTGTTTTTTTTTTCAGAAAGATATGAGGATTGTACACCTCTAAGCCATCTCTCCTCAGTAACATCTCTCCTCAGAATAGTCTTTATATGTTTATAATATGGAATTTCACCAACTTGTACTGTTTTTAGCATTTGTTTCTTTTCTATGCTTTTTGGGACCATAATTCTATTTCAGAGCAATTACTGGAGGCATGTCATTCATATATGTATGATATATATGATGTATATACAGAGGCTGCCAAAAAAGTATACACATTTTAAGGAAGGAAAAAACTGTATTAAAATTGTAATACTCAATATGTACCCAAAACAAATGATTAATGCAGTTCTATTTGACTTCTGCAATTACAAAAGGTGCTCAAATTCTTTACCATCAGCATCCAGACACTTCTGATTATGACAAACTAAAAATAATACATAGATGACATCACTTAAAATATGTACACATTTTTGTACCCCCAGCGTGTGTGTGTATATATGTATATGTGTATATATATGAATATATGTGTGTGCATGTACACACACACACACACACACACACACACACACATATATTCTTACAGGGTTAAACTTTAGTCACTTTCAATGTCCTCTCCACTTGATGCAATACGCCAATCAAGATACTTCTTCCACTGCTCAAATCAATTTTTGAACTCATCAATCTTGATGCCTTTTAGTGTTTCAGCCATTTTTTGTTTTACCTCTTCCTCATCAGCAGAACATTTCCCTTTGAGGACTTTTTTTCATCCGAGGAAACAAACAAAAATGTCACTTGTGGCTAAACCAGTTTGTAGGGAAAGTAGGGCACAGGGATCATGCCATTTTTGGTCAAAAACTGCTGAATACTTTGTGTGGTGTGGGTAGGTTGTTCGTGTAAATCACCTACCATAAAATGGACAAATACAATGAAAGAATCTCAAAAAAAAAAACAACCCAAATCACTGAACACAGCCTCTCACAACAGTGCTAGCTGGTATACTGATGATATCAGGTTCCTAAAACACCAACCTAGTGGGGAAAGCTTGTACTGCAAGGGGCATGCCCTCCAAAAAATAATTCCTGTTTTTTTTTGGGGGGTCCCCCGTGTGTGTGGGTGTGTGTGTGTGTGTGTGTGTGTGTACATATATATACATGTATATATATGGTGAAGGTGAACAGTAGCATGAAAGTACCCAGGATGTATGAGTTTTTTTCTTTGCCCTACAGAAAGAGAATTGGGAGAATTTAGCATGAAAAGAGAATTGATGTCAGTAATTTGCATAAGGCTCTATCTTTACTTCTGGCCAGATTGAATGCTTACTAGTCAATTGTTAAGCAGTAGATTGGAATGCAAAAAAAGTTCATCTGACTTGTATTTTTGAAAATACAAAATTACCAGAATGAAAATTTTGGCTTTGTCATACAGTTGGCCTTAATAATTAAGTAAGACTGAATGAGTGGCTTGGATTACAGTCAATGTCAATGATCAGAAAATAAATTAACCTCAAATGACAAATTTGATACGAAACGTACACAGCTTAATTTATTTTGAAACTCTGAGCCTACAACTCTTTTATCCTCACCTTTAGCCAAAAATTACCGAGAGTTTGCCCTGTGTCTAATATGTAGAAAATTCTGTGTGTGCTCTTGAAAGTGTATGGTACTTAATTTATGGGAGTTCAACAAAAACAGGTTTGGAGAGTGGAGTAAAGGAATCCTAAATACAAACTTAAGCCATTTTCCAGTTTTACCTCCCAATGGAAGTATGGCATATTGAAAAACTCAGTGTTGTTCCTCAAAAGCAAATGGCAACCATTTACACACTTTCTACAATGTTCAAGATATATTTTTGCAATCAATGTGCACCATGCATCACTTCAAATGTCTACTTTACAGATTTTTAAAAATAACTTCAAATTGCCAATAAAATGTCCATTGCAGCCCTAAGAGTAATAAAGTCTAAAACACACTAAATCTGACAGGATTCTCATTTTTTATCTTTTGGTCAGAAGAACAATTGGTACATACGAGTTGTACATGACATGTAGAATATAGAAAAGTCTTCAATTGAGAATTTTTTGAGAATTTAGGATTATTATTTATAGAATCGTTAAGAGAGTTAATGTCTTCATTTAACATCTGCTCAATGTCAATGCAAAAAGAAACAGTTCTTGCTCTCCCAGTAGCAGTAAATACAAGACTCAATAAAGTAGGAAAAATATTTCAGACACAACAATGCCAGGTCATCCACACAAGATTTATTTTACAATTGTCCTCTGGCATATAAAGAGTCAAATTATGGCTTGCTATATGGAATGTCTATTGCTGAAAAGCCATCTTCATAGAAATTTTACTGTGCCTTTCATAAGCAGTGTTCCTAATTATCTATTAGTTGTGCAATTTTATTCACCAGTTTGTGCAGGAAGATAGATGAGATCACCACTGAAATGCTCTTGAATCCGAGGCTTATGATTTCTGATGCTGGAGAGGATGCAGTGAAAAGGGAACACATCTACACTGTTGGTGAGAGTGTAAACTAGTACAGCCTCTGTGGAAAATTGTGTGGTGATTCCTAAAAGATCTAAAAATTGACCTTCCATATGACTCTGAAATCCCTCTACTGGAAATATACCCAGAAGAACTCAAAGCATTCTATAAAAAAGATACCTGCACATGCATGTTTATCGCAGCATTGTTCACAACAGCAAGAATATGGAACCAACCATGCTGTCCATCAAAAGAGGACTGGATTAAAAATAAAGTGGTATATATACATGATGGAATATAATGCAGTCATAAAGAAAAACAAAATCATGAACTTCACAGCAACCTGGATGGACTTAGAGTCTATAATACGGAGTGATCTTTCACAGAAACAAAGAACTGAGTATCACATGTTCTCACTCATAAGTGGACCTTAAACAACTATCGTAATACTATAAAAAAAAGTGTTGGCAGTAGCGGGAAACTGCCGGGAGAGGGGCAGGGAAGCAGGATTGGCAGTAGTGGGAATCTGCCTGGGGAAGGAGGGGCACACCCCAGCAAAAAGGGTACGTGCATAATGATCATTTGTATATCTAACCCTGAATTGTACCCCACCTCTTTAAAATAAAAAAATTAAAAGTTAAAAAAAACAAACCTATATTCTATTTTTCACCTCATCATTAAAAAAACATTAAAAAAGATCAACTGCCTCAAAAATAGAAAGATGTTTCATTTGGTTCTAAAAGTGGTCAAAATTATAGGGGTTTCTTTTTTGTATATAAATGGCTTTTTCCACATTTTATTTTAATGTGCACATCAACTTTAGATCATCACTACATGACACAAAACTTTTTCAATGGTATTATCTACCATATTTATCATTAAAGAAAGGATTTGGCACTGGAGCTCTTGCCAGGGATAAAGTACAGTTTTTAAGTACCTCCTATAACAAAAGATTCAATTGAAAATGTAGCTTTAGGAAACATCTAAAAGTGTTGTAGAGGATTTTTTTTTTGGACAATATGACTATATTTGCATTAGTAATTATATACTGAAGGACTTTTTCAAAAGGAAATCAGGACATAAAGTTCATGATTATAAGTAGAATGCAACTCTACCCATCTCTCTATAGAATGTGGTTAACGGGTAATTCACCAAAAACTTTTGTTATCTTCCATTTAGCATATTTGTAAAGGCAGCACTAAATTGGACCTGTAGACATGTGTACCTGCAGACAATATGTATGCAGAGGTGGTTTTATCCTCTCTTTATAGATATTATGCTTGCATACATACTTCATCTTTTCACACATGTTATTATGAATAGACTAATCTTGGAAACATGAATGTTTATGTAATCAAACCGCAGATGTTCATGGAGGAAATGGTAGAAATGTCGGCATGCCTAAAGCCAAGGGGAATTACTTAAAAGGTTAAAAGAGACTTAAAACTCTGTCTTTCCTTGCTCTCATTCTCTTTAACACTTTAATATCTGCCTCATACATTTATAGCGACCATTTATTGAGTGCCTTACCATGTGCCAGCAATAATGCCAGGCACTTATAAAGTCATTTTCATTCAACCCCCATAGTCCTGTAAAAAAAATAGTATTATCCTCATCTGGCGGGCAAGAAAACTAAGAGAAATATAAATCTGACACTTTCCCAGTGGAGGAATAAGTCTGAGCACAGACTATTAGATAAACCCATAAAAATAAGGGGAAAAGTCAAGAAATAGAGAAGTTCAAAGGTTACTTGTACAAATAGAGGAATTTCTGCTTTATTCCCACAGTTCAGTTTGGACAAAATATAAGAGTAAAAATTAAATCCTGGATTTTAGAGTGTAAATCAGAAGTTCTGTATAGGTTCTATGAAACAGAGGCTCATGAATGAATCAGAGAAGACTTCATGGAGGAGGCAGGACTAGGAGAAAATTGAGGGGATATTCTGGATATGAGAGCACACATTCTGGATATGAGAAGGTACAAATTAGCAATGCCATTAATTAATCCATCTCATAAAAAAACTGATATCAACACTAATAATCATAATTCTAACAGAACAGTAAACAATTATTTTATTTTTTTGAGTCAGGGTATCACTCTGTTGCCCAGGCTAGAGTGCACTGGTGCAATCATGACTCACAGTAATCTCTAACTCCTGAATTTAAGAGATTAAGAGATCCTCCTGCATCAGCCTCCCAATTAGTAGCTGGGACTACAGGCACATGCCACCCCAATGGCTAATCATATATATATATATATATATATATATAGTTGTTGTTGTTGTTTGGTTGGGTTTTTTTGTTTTATTTTGTTTTTGGTAGCGATGAGGTTTCATTACAGTACCCAGGCTGGAAGAACAGGAAAAAGAAACCCAACAAACAAAACAAAAGAAAGGAACCTGGGATTGAGTTGTGGTCTTCATCATTGACATCTGTGTATCCTTGACAATGTTTGTTAAGTTTCTTCATTTGTAAAATAGAAGTATCATTATCTGTCCCACTTTCCTCACAAGGTTGTTGTAGAAATCAAATCCACTAATGTGGATGAAAGTAAAGATTAACTAAAACAGAAGAGATTATTATTCCATGTTATGGAAAGTTAATTTTCCTTGCAGACATCCACTCTTGAAAAATTTCCAGAAACTGATACTGAAGACTTCAGTACGCATCGTTTTCCTTTTTCCTCTTATAGTTCTACCAGAGTACTGTCCTTCTAACACTATCATATAAAAAAAAATATCCCAGCACTTTGGGAGGTTGGGGCAAGTGGACTGCCTGAGCCCACTGGTTCAAGACTAGCCCAGGCAACTTGGCGAGACCTCATCTCTACAATAAATCAAAACTTAGCCAGGCGTGGTAGTGCACGCCTGTAGTTCCAGCTACTTGGAAGACTGAGGTGGAAGGATTGCTGGAGCCCAGCAGGTCGACGCTGGGGTGGCGGTGAGTGTGCCACTGCACTCCAGCCTGAGCGACGGAGTGAGACTCCAACCAAACCAAACCGAACAAAACAAAACAATTAAATAAGTAAAATAAAATAACCCTGTCTCTCATTTCTGGCTGTTCTTTAATTTTCCTATACTTGATGAGATGCCATCCAATGGCTCCACTGAAACATGTAGCAAAGATTTGGGTAAGTTTACACATTTATATAATCAACTTCACACACACACACACACACACACACACACACACACACACCAGTTCTAGAACAGAATGGAACTACTACCTATATATAAGATCCAGTTTCTATCATATTCACTAGTCATATTAGCATGTCTTTGGAAACTTTCCATGCCATAGTTGACATTGATAAACCAAGTATACCTCAGTTCAAGGCTGTCTTCAGTATGAGAGAATGACTTGAATATTGTGAGTATAACACACATGAACAGGCAGGTTTTAAGAGACGTCTAAGTTCTTTCCTTTTGGCATGTTTGAGTTCCTTGTAGATCCTAGATGTTAGGCCTTTGTCAAATATACAGTTGGCAAATATTTTTTCCCATTCTGTGGGCTGTCTCCCTGCTCTCTTGATGGTTTCTTTTGCTTTGCAAAAGCTCCTTAGTTTGATGAGGTTCCCCTAGTGGGAAACTGTGGGTGTGGGGTGGGATTGGCAGTTGAGGGCAACTGCTAGGGAAGGGAGGGGCATATCTCATCAACTAGGGTAGCTGCATAATCAACGTTTGTATACCTAACCCTGAATTGTATCCCACATCTTTATAATAAAAATAAATTAAAAAGAGAGGTGTCTAAGTTCATTTAATACTAGAAATGTTAAGAGTTTACTCCGAAGCTTATAAGTTTAAGTAAATACAGTATTCCATTATTAGCACTACTGAAAGATAATCCCTCTCTTATAAATTAATTTCTGAAGTTCTCTTTCTTGTCTATTTACAAAACTTAGCTATTGACACTCATATAGCACTAAGCTATACAATACTGTAATGTGGCAGTTACATTAAAGAAGTTTATATGAGTAAACCCTTATATTATCTCCCACACAATGACATTTACTAAGTAAAAGCACAAACTAATATTCTTCAGTGAGGAATATACTAAGTAAAAATAACATTTAGTTAATATCATTTCTTCTAAAGTTTTAGGGCACTCACTCTGATGTACATTTGACTCCAAATAATACTGCCTGAGGTAAAACTTCGGCTCTCTAGTCTGCAGCAATTACTAACATTTTACATTGTACAAAATTATGTTAATAAACCTTGAAACTAATTGAACGTTCCAAAATCAATTTTCAGGGAAAGTGATGTTTCTAAACAAATTTTACTTAGTCCTATTATTTATATTAAAATCACAATTGCTGGTGATAGTTTTCCCTCCAGAGCACATTTAGCTCCAGCTATACAAACCATTTAAGTTATACTTAGTGGTATACACAGATTTTGCCAGGCATTCAAAACTCCAAAGCTATTTCATATCAAAACAATGTAGCCTTCAGCTTTTACATCACTGAAGGATGAGCAACATTACTTTAAATGACATCTTTTTGTCAAAGATGCTTGGGCTAAAGACAGAATGAATCCATTTGTATAAATTGTAGCTTCACTACTGAAGGATTATAAAAATATATTGTGCTACACTTAAACCTAAAACTATTAATATAGTTAAATTATGCCATCTTTTCACCAGAAAAACTTGCAAGTGCTTAAAATGCTATCATCAATCACAACTAATTCACTAAATATACAATTGAAGCAGCAATAGAAGAAAGAAAACACTATTGATCAGTGTCATCTGTCACTAAGTCAAATATCTCCATTTTTCACTGGAAGAAGTGACTAAAGGCTTGCAAGGTCTATAGAATAGATAATTCAAAATTGAATTCTTTTTCCAAGGGGACAACCCTTCACATGCTGTCATTTTGGGAGATGTTTTCTGGGTTGGTATATTAATTTATTTTAAATGACTGTTTCTATCTGAGTCTGTATGTTTCAATTTAACTGTGAAAGTCATTCACCCAGGCAGTCCTCACTTTGTTTCTGCAGTCACAAATAGTTGTCAACAGAGAAATATACCTAAGGATGCTTGTTCCTAAAACCCCAAACCAACTTTTAAGTCAGATTTAATTTAGTAATCTGTCAAGGTCACCAGATGTTTTTTATTACACAAGAGAGTCTTTGAATTTAATTTCCTATCCCATTCTCATTGATATTTTCTGTCCTCATTGAGCCTGGCTCCTTCTCAGACATACATAACACTACCCTGGGCCAGAGTAATTATCAATCCTGTGCAGTGTGTTTTTCTATGACCTGCACCAAGAAATGTTTTATAGGAGAAAATGGTTCTTGTTACCTGTGAATAATACACAAATTTTAAGGAAAATCTCTGGTCTACCCTACTACCTCCCTTATATCATTTTTTTCTTCCATCCTTTCCCTTATCCTACTTTTTTTGTTGTTGTTCAGCAAAAGTTTTATTGTAATGGAAAGGTCTTGGGCACTTTTGACTGAGCCACTATAGGATTAATAGGATTCATAGTAGAGTCCAGGTAAAAAAAAAAAAAAAGGCAAAACTAAATATTTATGCAAGGGGCAATTAGGATTTGTGGCTAGGCTTTTAGATTCAGAAACACAGGATCAAATCAGGATCTGGATTAAAGCAGATGCAGCAAAGAGGAAGTGAGGTTATAAACACACAAGAACTGGACCAATAGCCAAGACAAGATCACAGTTAGAAGAGATTGGGTTCAAGATCACAATGGCAATAGGGTAAGGACAGAAAAGCAGGTCACTGACCAACAGGAAAGAGGGCTCTCTACAAGAATCTGAGCTCTGCAAAAATTCCTTATGCCCAGTTATTTGTGTTCTCCTTGGGGTCTTGAGGACTAATCGCAGAGGAGGGATGCAACAAAAATTCCCTTCAATCTTGCCATTCTGATGTGTTGAAGAACTCAATTTTATTTATTTTGTATTTTTATTTTTTTATGTTAAAGATATGGGATACAATTCAGGATTAGGTATACAAGTGGTCATTGTACAGGTAAATTTGGGCCTCCCTTTGGTCCCCACTTCACCTGGTTTGAGATTATGTGCCCTCAATGATGTTATGTGTCCCCCCGCCAAAGAATAAAGCTAACTTTGATGGAGTTTATCACAAACTAGCCCATCTGACAGAAGCAAAAGCTGTGATGATATCAACTTAGTCCAAATTATGGGCACAAAAAAAGGGATTCTGTATCTCCATGATTCTTTTTTCTAATACACTCCTTCTTGCTGATGCACACATATGCCCCATTTCTAACTCACCTCCTACTGATGTCACCCCCAAATAGAGTTTTCAATAGTCACTCCCTTGGGTTATCAAGTTTGATATTTTATCTATTTCTGCTGAATCCACCCTGATTTAATATCCCTAATTGTTTTATCTGGAGTTGGCTGCTTCAGGATCTTATGTCTTATGCCAACTCAGTCATCACCTTGTTCCTAGACAAAGCCTCTCCTTAATCTTTGGCATATACCCATTACCTTATACAAATCATTAAACTCTGTGCCACTGCTCAAATCATACATTTCCCTAGCTAGAGGGACTGAGTGAAGGTGGAAGTTACTCAAAGTTGGGCAGCAGAGCCTGGCATGCCTGGAAAAATAAAGATGACAGTATTGAAACACAGAACTACAGCCATTTTTTTTTTTATTTTCATGAAATGGAAATATCTAGGCTTGTCATGGCTATTAATTGTGATGAGTTAGTCTCTTTCTTAGGTTGAAACCATTTCTTTAGTGACTTCTCTGATACTCTATTATACATCTCATACTTTTAACTTATAACAGCAAGCTTTGATCAATTAATTTACTTAGGTGTCATGCTGAAAATAAAACTTTCTTCCTCAATCCAAACCATTCAAATTAAAGTTTAATGGCTGTGAGTAAATATTCTTCTGAAGAAAAATTCTAGACGAAATTGCTCTTATTTTTATTTTACTTTTTAATTTATTTTTTCTTTTCTATTTTTTATTTTAAAGATGTGGGGTACAATTCAGGGTTAGGTATAAAAAATGTTGATTGAAATTGCTTTTAAATGGAATTGATCAGTTAGATTGAAATTGGGTAGACACAACCCAAGAGTGGGAATTCCTAACATCTGCCTCTAAACAGGAAATAATGCCCTGTTGTAGTTAATATTAATAATCCATGAGTTTCCAGTACATCTGACATGGATAGTAGCAAAAAATACAATTAGAAACCATATACCTTATGTATTCACAAAGTACAACCGAAATATTTTTCAAACTTGACTTAAAATGAAAATCAATACAGGTAAAGTATTCCAATTCAGACACATTGTGACCAGGGTCATTTTGGAAAGAATTGCACTTCTAATTTATTCTGAATCCCTTTATCACTCTTACTGAGGTCTAATAAGCATGAATTTATATGACAGATATACAGACAATTTCTACACTGTAGTATTGCTTGTAAAGTCTGTATTATCTGAATTCGATATCAATAAGAATAAAAGGGAAGTAAGTAAATTCTACAGTGCTCAAAATCTCCCCATTCTATTACAGGCATACATCACTTTAAGAAAATCTTACATGCAAATTTAGCTACAAATAGATTACTGGGTGACATTTTGCTTTAAAGATGTCATATTTTACAAAAGGACTATCACTATGAAATTAGTTTTTAAAAGTGATTCATATGCAGCTATAGTTATTCAGCTCTAAGAGAGTGACAAGAAAAATTAAATATATATATATTTTTACAATGAGCTTGTATAGTTCCAAAATTTTAATGTAAGAAATCAATCAATCAATTAAATGATTTCTTTGGTTAAGAAGTTAAGATTCAAGACACTTATTTTTATTGTTCCACATAAAATTTCCCTTCCTAGTGTGAGCATATTCAGTATTTGGAAGGATCATATACACTTCTATATATTTGCCTACAGTATGATATAGACTATCTCATATTCTTATACAACCTCCAAAAGAAAATTTGAAAAACTAAACAAATATGCTTTAGTTTCAGTTATGCAGATAATGCTGTCCTGGTTCTTCCTACAGCAACTCCTCTGTCAACTGACCCATGCTTGGAATCTCACTCGCTGTTGGAGAAGCATTGCCTTTTTTTTTTTTGAGTCTTAGTCTCAATCTGTTGCCCAGACTGGAATGCAGTGGCACACTCATGGCCACTGCAGCCTCAACCTGCTGGACTCAGGCGATTCTTTCACCTCAGCCTTTCAAGTAGCTGGAATCACAGGTGCGCACCACCACATCCAGCTAATTTTTTAACTTATTGTAGAGATGAGGTCTTGCCAAGTTGTCCAGGCTGGTCTCGAACCTCTCAGCTCAGACAACCCTCTGGCTTCAGCCTCGCAAAGTGCTAGGATTACTTTAACTTAAGACTTTGGTGAACTGCTCAAATGAAAATGGCCCTACTAGAGGAAACACATGTAGTCACTGGAATTTTTTGTGTGAATTGATTATTAAATCATATCCTGAAAACTAAGAGAAGAGACTGAGAAAAGAGCAGATTCTGAGAGGAGTGCTGCTAATAAGATAAAAGTAAAGGAAACATGCAGTGCTCAATACAAATTTCATTTATTTTAAAATTTTAACTAGGACTAATTTTATCTATTAGAATTAATGTGCAATAATTATCTTATCAAAACATTTGGATGAATACTATGAGTTTTAACACATACATACATGATTACAACCATCACCACAAACAGGATACAGAACAGTTCACCTCAGATATTTCCTTCATGCTAGCCTTTGAAGTCAGTCTCTTTTCCCACCCTTAACCTCTTGGTAACCACTGATCTCTTTATACGTACTTTTGCCTTTTTTCAGAATGTCATCTAAATGGAATCATATAGCATGTATTTTTTTGTGTGTCTGGCTTCTTTCATTAAACGTTGTTATTTGAGATTCATTCATGATATTGCATACATCATTGGTTTGTTCACCTTCATCCTTGAGTAGCATTTCATTGTGTAGATGCACCACAGTTTCTTTATCCATTCACTTGTTGAAGGACATTTAGGCTGTTTCCAGTTTGGTGCAATTATGAATAGTGCTGCTATAAATAGTCATATACAGATTTTGGGGGCAAACATATGTTTTCACTGTAAGATTTCTGAGTTGATGTTTAATTTTATAAAAACCTGTCATTTTCCAGAGCTCTGTATTACGTTTCATTTCTACTAGGAGTGTATGAGAGCTCTAGTTGCTTCACATCCTTGTCAGCACTTGGTATTGTCAGTAATTTTTTTTAATGTTAGCTATTTCATTGTGTGTTAATGGTAGCTCATTGTGGTTTTTATTTGCAGCTTCCTAATGACTAGCAATTTTTAGTATCTTTTCATGTGCTTATTCACCATCTGTATATATTCTTTGATCAATTGTCTATACAACTTATTTTTAATTGAGTTGTTGGTTTTCTTACTATTGAGTTTGGGAGTTCTTTACATATTCCAGATCCAAGTTCATTGTTAAATATGTGATTTTCAAATACTTTTTCTCAGTCTGTGACTTTCTTTTCATTATTTTACCAGTGTATTTCACAAAGTGAAGTTTTAAATATTGATATAGTCCAATTTATCAATTTTTTCTTTCATAGATCATGCTTTTGGTATCATTTATTTTTGCATTTCAGTCTGGTCTATGTATTTGCACACAAGAAGTAGAATGGAAATATCAACCAGTTAAGTCAGAATACTTGGAATTTTATCCCAGTTCACAACTGTAATACTTGATCACTAACCTTCTTTGGGTATTGATCTTGTCTCTCTAAAATGGGGATAATAAATCCTGGATTGTCTACCACAGTTTAATATTCTCAAAACTTATTGACACTTGAAACCTAAAGGGAACTTAGTAAATATTTAAAGGAATAGGATAATTGCGAGAATCAGATGCAAGGTATTATCGTTATAAAATTAAACCTAAAAATAAATTCATAGATGTTTAGTGCTTGAAGGAGTATTAGTGAAAATATCTATGGTACCTTATATTCATCTCATCCAATTTCCTAATTTTATAGAAATGCAGTAATTAATGAAACTATTTAATTCATTTAGGTTTGTTTATTTGCTTCTGTAAAATGAACCAGGAATCCCTACCACTTGGAAAGTAGTTTTAGTAAGTGAAGATAAGTGGGACTAGCCAAATATTTGATGTTTTTCAACTCTCACAGCATACAAATATAACCACTATGGAAAAAAACAACACACTGGTAGTCACTATATTGTGTGAATGATAGTCATATGTGTCTATTTCTCAACCAGGCATAACTGGACTAGAATATTAAACCTTCAACTATGTGGAAAGTAAGAGAAGGATAATAAAAATGCATATTTTATACCAATGTGCAAGCCATTTTTCAAAGGCAAGAATAGGTTTGTATATTAAAACTCAAGTTGATCTAATGATTCATACTCAAACACAGCCTATAACATTACAAATATTCGTTTCCCATCTGTCATGAAGACAAAAAAAAAATCATTATTACATCTACTTGCAGATAATTGTTTGAATAGGGAAAATGACTTCATGAGAAAAACTTTGGTTTAAAAACAACAAATTGATCCTTCAACTTAGCAATGGGCTCCCTAGGTGTGGTAAGTAACTTTTCCAAGGTCTGCCTAGCACTCTAAAATTGGTATCTGTATCTTTAACTCTTTGAATTATCTTTCATCCCACCTCCCAAATAATCTTGTATAAAAAATAAAATATACATTGCTTTTCTAGCAAATCTTGGAATAAGTTATTTTAAAATTCTCTAGTGTTCTTATCAGAGCCTCATTTCAATAAAACTAAAAGCAAACTGAATCAAACAAAAGCAAAAAATAGAGAGTACTTAATTATAGTGCTGGATAACACATTGGTAGAGCCAGCTTCTCCTTACTTTTCTCTCTACATTCACATGGCCAGCCATAGGAAAGACTTTGTGAGTAGTCAATTGCTATGGGACTGTAATTTCACTGGCAATAAGGCGGCTTTCTATATCACCAATACATCTCCTATATAATTGAAGAATGTCCAAAATTGCTCAAATACATAATTTCTTAGATTCAAAACACATTTCCTTGGGAAAGGCAATTTACTAAGCTGTTTCATTCATCATTAACAACTTACAGTAAATGAGCTCCTCAAACATTTTCCAAATGTTGAGATATGCCAGAGAAAGGGGTTGAATGCTTAGGAAGGATACTGCACACCAAATGTGACAGTTATCATGGGAACATTCTAGGGTGAGAAAAGTAAAAAAAAGGTAGACTGAAGACATAGATCTACTATCCAAATTTGCTGGAGGCTAGTCCTGCCAAACCACTAAATCTCAGAACAAGAAGGCTCTTGGTTTGGTCAACTCAGCTCATCAATAGTTTATAAGCTTGGTCAAAGTTGTGGCCAGAGAATGTCCAAAAACCACCTGTATCTTATTTAGTGCAGTAATCAAAACACTCACACAGACTTCTTAACTCACCTTCTTTTACAAGGCCCACTTGGCACCAACATTTATTTTCTCCTGCCTCTTCTCTCCTTGTAGTTTGCACACGAGTTCCATGCATTTCATTTTCATGTATTCACTTATAAACCCTCTTTACTTCCTATATGCTCTTGGTAAATGTAAAGAGCAGAGAATATCTGGAGTAAACAGGTTCTTATCTGTCTCAAAGACAGACATCAGAACTATAAAGTTAGGGAAAATGTTATCACTGGAGATGGCTCTCCCTCGAGTTTCTAACAAATGTTCTTTTTGCTTAAAGTTGTTGACAGTTTTGTTGAGTAGTTAGAAGAGATTTTCCATGTTTTTAGAGAAGCCAGTTGTTTAAAAATCAACACAGTCAGATCCTGTTATAAAGATTTGAAAATTTCAGAGGTCAGATCATATTCCCCAAGGCCAGCCTAACAGAGGACTGTAGGAAAAGCCTAGAGAAGGTAGTTTGTCTAAAATGGAGGTTATGGTGCAGAAACACCAATGCAGGATGTAAAGGGTTGCCACTGTCTATCTGCTTCATTTTGGTGTTTGAACCTCTATCAAATGCTCTAGGTAAAAAGCTGGATTTTTGATGGAGATTACTTCTCAGATCTCATGTTACTGGAAAAGTCCCATTTACCAGATGTCCTATCCTAGAAACTTTGGGGCAAGTCACCTGGTAGGACAGCATCAGTCCTCTGCACATAGCATTGTTTTTCTTTATTTTAAAGATGTGGGGTACAATTCAGAGTTAGGTATACAAATGTTCATTATGCAGGTACCATTGTTGGTGAGGTGTGCCCCTCCCTCCCTGACAGTTTCCCTTAACTGCCAATTCCACCCCCCTCCACAGTTTCCCACTACCACCAATCCCTTTCTTACAATATTATCATAATTGTTCAAGGTTTGCTTGTGAGTGAAGACATATGGTACTCTGTTCTTTGTTTCTGTAATAGATCACTGAGTATGACAGACTCTAAATCCATCCAAGTTGCTGTGAAATCCATATGTTTTTCCCTCTTTATAGCTGCATAATATTCCATTGTGTATATGTATCATATTTTTTTATCCAGTCCAGCTTCAATGGGCAGCATGGTTGATTCCATGTGTTTGCTATTGTGAACAGAGCTGCAACAAACATGCATGTGCAGGTATATTTTTGGTAGAATGACTTGAGTTCCTCTGGGTATATTCCCAATACGGGGGTTGCTGGTTCATATGGAAAATCAATTTCTATTTCTTTCAGAAATCTCCCCACTGTCTTCCAAAGAGGTTGCACCCTACCTATCGCCATACACAAAAATTAACTCTAAATGGATCAAAGACCTAAATGTAAAACTGCAAGCTATAAGAATCTTAATAAATGCAGGAGACAAGCTTATGGAAATTGGAACTGGCAACCAATTCCTGATCAAAATCCCAAGTGCCCATACCAAAAGAGATAAGATAGACAAGTGGCACCTCATCAAACTAACAAGCTTCTGCAAAGCCAAAGAAACCATAAAGAGAGTGGGGAGACAGCCCACAGAATGGGAAAAAAATATTTACCCACTGCATATCTGACAAAGGCCTAACATCTAGAATCTACAAGGAACTTGAATGCACCAAAAGGAAAAAAAAAATAGCCCCATTAAAAAGTGGGCAAAAGACATGAATAGATACTTCTCAAAAGAAGATATACAGGCAGTCAACAGACACATGAAAAAGCGCTCAGCCTCACTAATCATCAGAGATATACAAATCAAAACCACATTAAGATACCACCTAACTCCAATAAGAATGGCCATCATTAATAAAAGAAACAACAGATGCTGGTGAGGATGTGGATTAAAAGGAACACTTCTATACTGCTGGTGGGAATGCACGTAGTTTTTAATCCTATTTGAACTTCAGGTCAAATCCTTCTTTATAACCAATCCTGTCAATAGTAAAGCACTTGCTACCACTTCGGTAAATATTTAGATACTTAAGATATTACACATGAGCTTTACGTACCAGGATGGAATTGCAAATGCTTTGAAAATTGCTTTGCTTTGTTAAATGGTAATTTTACTTCAAGTTTTACTAAAAAAGTTTTACTAAGATAGCTAGCGTATGTCTTGAGTTTGTAGAGTCAGTAGTATGCTGTGCAACAGAGTCCATGTAATGCTATAAACTACATTGTACTTAGTAAGTGAACATTTTCATTATGTAGCTAAACAATTCTTTAACAGTACATATTAACCCAAATAGATATAAAATTATATTTCCAAGAATATGCAATAGTTGTATAGATATCTGATCAGAAAATAAACTACAGGTTTCTTCAATTTACAGATTGCCACTAACATCAGTTTTAATGGTTTCAAGTGTTCTTTAATTAGGTAACTGTTAATTAGAAGAAGTTTTCAGTATACTCATGACATTATAATCATGAAGAATATAGACATCTTAATGAAAAAAGATGCTATATAAACCTGGAAACAATTGTTTCTGTAATGATCTCAGGTTGTAACATGATCAACTAGTCATTGTCCAGAGTTAAACAAGGCTCATAGTTACATGGATTAATTAAGCAAGGCTCATAATTATATGGATTAAGACATAGTAGAAGTAATACTGTGTGTCCCCAAATAGAATAATCCCAAATAATAAAAACGTCATTTGGTAAGGCTAGCTTATTAAGGGATGATATCTAATTTTCATCTCACACGACAACTCTAATTGGTTAGTAATGAATACCTGGAAATCTTGAGAAAGTTTTTGTGGCCATATACTTACTCAGAAGGAAAGAGTACTATCAGTGGTTGGCAATGTCTGCCATGGGTGCAAGAAAAGGAAATAGCAGCACAAATGCCAGTTATATTTTATCCTTGCTCTATCAAAATGAACTTGTTCAAACTTGTTGCCCCATATGTGAATCATGGAGAAAACATAAACAGAAGATATCCAGTTGGCTAACTGGATATTGGGCTTGGTTACTCCAAGATTTTCTGGAGAAAGTAGGTCATGAGAACTCCTCTTTATTTTGTGTACACAGCTCAATACATTTTCTCTCCTTTATTTGGCATTTTCTTTTTTAAAAATTTTTTTTCACCAAGAATTTAACTTTAATTCAAATTAAATCTAAATCTACTAATAATCAAAATGTAAAAGCATGTGTGCAAACAAATAAAGCTACTGCAATTAAAATAGTTTGACATGGGAACATAATTGACAAATATAAAACTTCAACCAAATAGAGTACAGAAGTAATGTCAAATGTAGAACAATAGAAGTATCTCAATTTAGTGAGGAAATAGGATTATCTAATGAATGAGACTGGGCAATTCATTATGAAACTGGAAGAAATAAAATAGTCCTAGAATTCAGCATATACAAAACCAAATTCCAAATGGATAAGAGTTCCAAGCATTATGTAAAAAACTAGAAAAATAGTTATTATGTTCCTTGAGTAAAGACTCTGAAAATAAAACAAGTAATGAGCATTTCCAAAGAGAATAGTTAAAAGATTTGACTTCATAAAAACTAAGGGTAACTATAAATAATGTCAAATGATAAAATATAAACTGGGAAAAATTACTGGAAGAATATTAACAGACCAAATGATAATTTATCTACTAAATTAAGAATTCCTACACATAAATATGAATAGAATAGGAAAATGTAAAATTAATACAGACATGCAATTAATGAAAACATGTATACAAAAGTCTATTAAATATACTAAAAAATGTGACAACATGAATGCTAAAATTTTCAAATTTGAAAGATTAATTACATCCATTGTTGACAATAAATGAGTATTTACAAACATGCATTTTATTCTGAATTTGGTATTTTCAATTGTAAGTGGGGTTGGACTTTAATATCACAGTTAACCCATAAATTATCCTTCTTACCATAAACTGTACACCAACTACCAAAAACAAAAATCTGAGACTGGAGATTTAGGTTTATAAGAAGAGTTAATTCTTTAGATTGAGGTCTGAAAACTATGTTCACTGTCTAAGCCCTTGAGTTAAAACCAGCCTAAAGCTTCTTTTTGTATAAAACAGTTTTATCGGAACACAGTCACTCCCATTTGTTTACATATTGTCTGTGGTTGTTTTCATAGTACAAGGACTGAGTTGAATAGATGTTGTGACAGATCATTTGATTTGCAAAGCAGAAAATATTTACTATCCAGCCCTTTACAGAAAATATTTACTGACCACTAGCATACTAGGTCATTGTTAACCAAATATATTCTTTATAATTATCTGTCTTGTCTGTTAAAATGCAGATTCTTGGACTAAGACCAAATCCATTGAATGAGATTCTTTTTGGTAAGAGCCTAAGAATCTGCATCAAATCAAGCATAGCAGTTGATTCTCAAACATATTAAATTTTGAAAACCACTGTTCTGTGTCACCAAATTTGGTAAGTGTAGATTCTGAATCAAATCTCCTGACAATGAAGGATGGCTGCAGTATCTTTAATCTGCCAGATTGACTGAATATTTTAATGATGCTCCTAGACCCTTATAATAGAAGTTCTATTTTTTAATTCTCTGAACATTCAGTATCTTGCCATGTTGAAATTCAGCTATGACTCATTAATAACTTGAAACTTATTTTCACCATTTTTCATAAAAATAATAATTTATGTAAACCTCATTTTTATTTACAATCTGCAGAGCATTATACCAAGCACCAAGTGGTGAATGATTTCTGCAATTAAAAAATAAGCTTTAGTGTAAGACTCTGAGATTCTTACTCTAATCTTATTTTTATATTTCAAAGGTTTTTTCAGTGAGGTCTGGCATGGTTTTTTTCAGATCAAGATTTTTCTGAGTGTTCTTGAGTTTCTGTCTTTGGGGGTAGAACGTTTCTCCATCTAATTCAGCAGACTGCCTCTAGGAAAAAGAAAATCACAGGTTTTTCAGATTTGGGAGGAAAAAAGTACAGCCTACCTAATTTCCAAATATCTCAACTAGATATGAATTCTCAAGGCACTTGGCCTTTCTGTGCTCATTTTAAATAAAACATAGTGATCTTGGGAATCAGAAAATAAATGAGGACTAAGCAGCATGAATGGCTAGTTCTATAGGCACTACATGCCACAAAATCTGCAGATGAGAAAACTATACAAATGCACCACAGATTTACAGATTTAGTATCAATTAAATCTTGAAAGTCTGCTTTGATTGTCTCTCAATTATATATGTTGAAAATTGTAAATACTATCGTTTCTTTTATTTGCTGAATTCAAAAAGAAGCTGAATACAACTTCTCTCTATAGAAGTTAATAAAAGGAGGAGATGCATGGTAGAGTTAGAGTCAGATGTCCCCTACCAATCTAGGGGGAGTCTCAGACAGTGCTGGATGCTATCAAGAGCTCTGACTTCTAAGATTGTCAAAGCAAATAACATTTGGACAAAGTATAAAGTCTGAGTTAACAAAATCTCAAACTGGGAATGAGAATAAATCTGGGAGTTTGTAAAATTTAGTTTCAAAAGAGAAAGGGAAAGTTACTGTTTGTTTGCATCTCTAGAGTTTGGAACTGGGCAGCTTTTACAACTCACACATATTTTAGATCACTACAGTGTATATGTAAGAAACTTTAGATCTTTAAAAATACTTGATAGCTCAATTTATTTAGTGTAGCAAATATTTTGTAGTTTTTTCCTTTTAGATGTTGTTTCCTTTATTATGATACCACTTTATGAAAATAAAGAAACTTGGATGTCATTATTTCAATTTTACTTTTTTGTAACATTAACTAAAATATTTTGCTCATATTTTCTTTTCATTTTTACCATAGAGTGTTTTGAATTTGTGTATATTAAAGTCATATTTTTAAAAATATTTTAAACTAGAAAATGTTTTGGGAATATTTTAATATTAAATATTTTAATATCCAGTTACAATGACTTTGCATGTGTATGTGTATATATATCTTTGTGTGTTTGTGTGTGAGTGTATCTTTAGATGCCTTTAATAGAAACTGAGTTATAAACTCAATCACAGATTGCTGACTGTCCTTTCCTATTACTGATAGAGAAGCAGTTTGTAGTTAGCTTTAGATCATAATCTAAATCTCATCTACACAAGTGGGCCACACAAATGGAGTTCTCAAAATAACAAAGAGATGAAGAGATTTTCCTCTTAGGAAGACAGTATTTTTAGATTCTACTTTCTCTAATGATATCAATAAGCTTTCAGATTTGATCCAATTCAATTAAATAATACTGAATGTCTACTAAACACAAGGAATGATGCCAAGAGCAGCAAATCAGCAAAGTCTACATGTAGTACACACATCTGCTGCATTTACTAACATGACTACAGAAAGTTTAGAGACATGACACTTACTCGGGAGAAAGAAGTGATGTATCCTAAAGTAAATAATATCTATAAGGTGGCTCCTCTTAGGAAAAATACCGCTTAGGTCCTAGTTATATAACATCCCCCTCCCCATCAGACACATGCCTGAATCAGAGGCAGAGACAACAGCTGCTGAAAGTCATGGGATATTAGAGAGTTCCAGAACAGGTGGGAGAATGAAGAATCTGAGGAGAGAGGGACAGCTAGTGCTGGCAGGAGGCCTAACCAGGAGCCTGCACAAGCCCTGTCCCCCAGCACAGCCAGAGAAAGAATGGAGCCCAGATAGCAACTAACCCAAGGTGACCTGACTAAAATGGCTAACTAGGCCCAGTAAACCAAGTTCCCAAAGGACTCTGTTTCTTATGACAAGAACATGGTATATTTTGTTGCTGCAAGTATGGTATGTTTATAAAGAAAATCCAACTTTGACCCCAAATCACTTTGAGTATAAGAAATGAAAAGTTTCTCTTCCTTATATTTCTTCCTTTCAAAATAAACTATTAATATAAACTTCATTTAAAATCATTGAAGTGTAATTGTGGCTATACAGATCTTCCTAACCCAAGGTTTTCTCTAGTATTGGCTGAGAGTACATGGCCATGTCAAAAGTATAAAAACACCAGACCACAGGATGGCACATCTGTACATTGAGGGGTAATATAAGGAATTGAAACAACTCATTTATTCATTTACTTACTCATTTAATCAGCAAGTATTTTATTGTCAACTCTGCACCAATCATTGTGTTAGATATTGTGGATAGAGTTGACAACAAGAAAACACATTCCCAGTTCTTATGGATATAATAATGGAGGAATAGAAAATATATAAATAAATAAACATAATTATAAATTACCAAAAAATTGCCTCAAAGGAAGGAACAAGATACAGTGACAGAGAATAACAAGGAGGTGGGGATTGGGAGGGAGAGGCTACTTAGATGGAATGGCCAAGGAGGTCTCACTTAGGTGCTTTTTAGAATGAGATCTGAAGAATGAGAGGTTGCCAAGTCAGAAAGAGCATCCCAAGATCCCAGGTAAATAAAATGGCATGTGTCACACTCTGAGGTAGGTAGAAGATGTTGTATGAGAGGAGTTCAAAGGCCAGGGGGCAATAAATTAGGAGATTGGTATGGTAGGCAGGGGTCAGATGACACAGGAGTTTACTGGATAATGGTCTGAATCTCTCCTAAGGGCTTATTATATTTGTTCAGTGAGCCTCACTGTTTATTCCTTCATTCAATAAATGTCTGAGCGCCTGCTAGATATGGTTACTTTTCTAGGTTGTAGAATTAGGGAAGAAAACAGTCTATAATTCCTATTCTAATGGATCTGACATTCTGCTGAAAACATTCTGTTTTCTTATGTATTACCTGGAGACCGGTAATACATAAGAAAACAGAAAAAATAAACAAGGTAATTACAGATTTGGATATATGTAATGGCAGAAATAGACAAGTGTTGCTATAGAGGATAAAAGGACGAGAAGGTCCCTTTAATCAATTTCATCTCCTGGCATGGGTCTTTAGACTTAGTCTGGCTTTTTTTGGTATTCTTTTTGTTGCTGCTAGGTTTTATTGTAGCATTTTTTATTGAAATAAGCTAAATTACATCTGGAAAATTATTGGTGTCATCAGAGATGGCACAATTTCACTCTTTAGTTTTTTAATTCCCCAACTTAAAAAAATAAATTCAAAACTTCACGCCAGTCCTACAAAGACCTCAAGAGAATAATTAGGGATTGGAAGAGACAAGGTCAGCACACTCAGTCTGCTCTCCTTTCTTTAGATAATGGGCTTGCTTATACAAACCAGCTAGGGAAAAAAGGGGATAGCAGGAGAGAACAGTTACATTGAGTCAAAAACAAAACAAAACAAAACTGGCTAATGTCGTTTAACTTCAAACTTCCTGAATCCTATCCATAGAAACTGCCTTTAGGAAAGAAAAGGAAAAAAAAAAAAGAGGGAGAGAGAGCGAGAGAAATCAGCTGAAGTACTGATAAGTCCCAGGGAGGAAAGGGGAGCAGGGATGCTCTCATTCTCCAAATTAAACCTCTTCCCTTTTCCCATATCCTCACTTCCCCTTTTCTTAACTCTTTCCTACTCTCATCTTTTTCTTTTCTTTCCCTGTATTTTTATCTTTCTTCCCTTGCATATCTTTGCCTTAAGTGTGCCAGACACTTACTTAGAAGGTGATATGTGCCTCCCTGGTTGCGTTTAGTGCAAAGAGAGTTGTTGAGTTCAGTCAAACTCAGATCAGCTCACTTACTCTGTCCACACCCTTCCATGGTTTAGTCAGAATGCTGTTCTCAGTTAGGGGTCTGGGTTGTAACAGGCTGTCTTCAGTAAGGCGAAATTTAAATGTCTCTCTTCCATGTTGTCTCCTCCCTAGAACTGAAGATGCTGGTTTATCTCTTAGCTGCCCTGGATTTCTTCCAAGTCTGACTCTGCTCTGGTGGCTTACTTGGATGGAGACCCAGAGTAAACAGCCTGTCCCTCCAAGCTCAGCGAGCTACCAAAATAAGACTTCCCTGGGTGGTGTCCCATAAGATCATGAGGCATGGCACAACTGTGAACAGAGCCAAGCAAAAGGTAAGCTTACCACCCGGAAGAAAGACAAGGTATGGAAAAAAGAGGTTTGCCAGTACACACTAAATTTCTTATAGATTCTTCATAGTACCCCCATCACGTTTCAATGTAAATCCTCTGTATCATTCTATTTACTGCCCCAATTGTCTACTATTTTTGTCCTCAGTGTAATGATTACCTTAGCACAGGTTTCTTATGCCTGCCTTTTATGAGGAAGTTCAGAAGATGAGGCTCTTTTGGTCCAAGAGCAGCCTGAGGCTGAAGTTAAATCCAATTGTAACTTCGATACCTACTGGGGATTTTCAGACAAACTTCAAACTTTTCAGTACTGCATGGTTATTATTATTAAGTGGGAAATCTTAATATTAAATAGTCAAGATTTAAGTTATTGTAAGAGAACAGTTAATTAAGGGACATAAACCTATGGATATTTTGTTTCATCATTATAAATGCAATATGCATTACAATTTTGTTTATTGATATGCACACTCCTTAGGTCCTGAAACAGAATTGGATAAGCAAAATAAGGAGTCCCTGTTGGGCCAACTGAGTGTCTGACTATGGGGATTTTATTGTGAGGTTGCTGGACACACACTACAAGGAGAAGTTTCTAGGATTTGAGGTTAATACACAAAAATCCTTCCTTCAGTTGGAATTGCCCAACAATAGAATGGGCTACCTTGAGTCATTGAATGACCACATTTTAGGGCTTTTGTAAAGGAGGTTCCACATTGGGTAAGGAGTTGAATTAGATCAGCATTCTGAATTAGTGCATGGACCAGCTATATTGAAAATACTCTGTAGGTACTTTCAGTTCTCCCAAATCAAAATCTCAAGGTGGAGCCTAAGACTATATTTTCAGATAGTGCTTTTAGGTGGTTTATTATGTGATGACAGGTTTAGAAATCAGTGAACCAAATAACTTCAAAAATTTATCCCAGATTAATTTTTCCTTTCATTTGTTGTACACAAAATTTAAAAATGGGTTTAATTTTCTTATCTCCAACCTATTTTTCTTAATGTGAAAGAAACTATAATATACTGGATACATACTACCATTTATCAGCAACAAACATGCATTTGTAACTATTCCTTTCTTTTACAAATGGTCTTACTTTATTACAAGCTAAAAAAATCCTATAGATAACATTTTGTATTAATTTTAATTCATAGTTCACAAAAAAAGACTGACAAGATGAAGAAATGTCTGATAAAAGATGTAATTGCACTTTCGGGAGCCGAGGCGAGAGGGTTGCTTGAACCCATGGGATCAAGAGCAGCCTGGACAGCATGGTGAGACCTAATCTCTACAATAAATCAAAAAATAACCTGAGTATGGTAGTGTGGGCCTGTAGTTCTGGCTACTTGGAAGACTGAGGCAGAAGGATCACGGAGCCCAGCAGGTCAACTCTGGGGTGGCCGTGAGCGGGCTACTGTGCACCAGCCTGGGCAATGGAGTGAGATTACAACTCAAAAAAAAAAAAAAAAGATGTAACTGGTTTTAAAACTCCTACTTCATTTCATTTACTGAATCAAAGATTATCCATCAGCTTGGAGTTGCCTCTGGGTTAGACTTGCTGATTCTGCACTCCAGCAGCTTTGTAGACCAAGCTGTCAGCAAAAGAATATATATAATTGTTGGCAAAAATTTGCTGTAATACTTGCATTGCTCCCTTGGTTTGAAATAAATATAGCACTTTTTTCTTTACATCTGTTGCCATCTCATATGGATGTATTTGTGATCATCTGCCCAAAATATAATAGCATGCAAGTTTATTTCTGGAAAACAACAAACAATATCCCCATTCCCAATGCAGTAGAATTTTGGCTTTGAAAGAGGCTTATGAAAATAGTAAGACATGGAATCCTTGGTAGATACAGAATAAAGACAAAGACTCAAAGTAACTATGTATGTGATGACTGTAAAATTCTTGTACCGAGTGTTATTTCTATCACAAGTCCATCTAATGTTTAGAAAATCAGGAAAATTCAAATATAAACCTTGTGGTTTCAAGAGATTATTACTGCTATACTTCTAAAGTAATAGTGAATAGATAACACAGATCAAATTCCACAGGAAAAAAATGTATCAGTACGATGACAATTTTCTTCATAACAAATAAACTTTCAAGATATGACTGCTGGCCCACTTGTTTCAGGATGAGTTTTACCCAAACAATATCCCTGGGTAATCACACATTGTAGATATCCACTTGTAATTTGTTATAAATTTCCACCTGTTATTTTATATTTTTAAGCACTCAGATATAAAACCAATCTATTTTTTATGGCATTAACTAGGTGATATACTTATGGAGATTCAGCATTTTCACTCCCAAGCCAATGACAGTAGAGATTAAGGAATTTGCTAATCTTGACAAAGCAAACCAATGGTGCTATTAAGGATGATGCAGTATATGATGTGTTGAAGACTTTTCTCAGTTACGGTTGAGCCACATTCAAAATGTCTCCTTTTATCAGATTGCCAACAACTGAAAAGCAAAAGTAATTAGGATATTTTCTGCTCTTGAATTTTATAACAGTAAGATAAATGACAAGTAAGCAAGTTGCCAGGTTTTTGTTAAAGAACAAATTTCCATGTGCATCTTTGGATTACTGTAAATTCAAACTAATTTTCTTCATTCAACTATGTTTAGTATAATTGCAATTGTGAGTATATATTACTGCTTTCTAATGCTATGAAAGTTAGTCAATGATTATTCCCTAAAAAAGTATTAATCAAAATATGCAATTAACTAGAACATTCAATGATGTTATGCATGTTAAAATTATGTTTCAAGTAATATAATCTCACTTATGGTTAATTTTGTTTCATTTGTTTTTATACACACCTCTCTGCTTATGGAATCTATCATAACGGGCAACAATGATGGCAAACAAAGTCAAAAACAGACAAAAGGTATAAAAACTGACAAAAGTAAGAAAGGAATGAGACTGAGGTAGGGGAAACTTTAATCAAAAAAGGGAAATTTCAATTTTGCATTTGGGACCATATTACACAATTTAACAATCACTCATATCTTTATTTTTACCTATTATACAATAGTTATCACATTATTATTATTATTATTATTTTTTGAGTTGGAGTCTCACTCTGTCACCCAGACTGGAGTGCAGTGGCCACTCTGGGCCACCGCAGCCTCGACCTGCTGGGCTCCGGCGATCCTTCCGCCTCAGCCTTCCGAGTAGCTGGAATTACAGGCGCGCGCTACCATGTCCGGCTGATTTTCTGATTTATTGTAGAGATGAGGTCTCGCTGCCCAGGCGGCTCTCGAACCCGCAGGCTCAGGCAATCCACTCACCTCAACCTCCCAAAGGCGCAGGATTACAGGCTGAGCCACTGAGCCTGGCTAATTGTCACATTATTCATTGTCATTGATTCATTTTATATTCAACAATGTGCTGAGCACTAACTATATGCAAGACACTATTGTATGCCCTAAAATTACAAAGGTCAATTAGATAAAGATCCAATCTTTTTGGAGTTCACATTAGAGCTGAAAATATAATACAATTATGGTTTAATGTACTAAGTGCTAAGAGA
Source organism: Carlito syrichta (assembly GCF_000164805.1). Taxonomy (NCBI): domain Eukaryota; kingdom Metazoa; phylum Chordata; class Mammalia; order Primates; family Tarsiidae; genus Carlito; species Carlito syrichta. The sequence goes on from NW_007252630.1 coordinate 43,620, forward strand.
CCCTTATGAAAAGTGCTGCAAGTGGGCAGAGGAGGGAGAGATTCATTCTGCTTGGGGAGGAGACTTAGAGAAGATTTCACTGAGAAGGTACTATGAGAGTTACAGCTTGATAAATGAATAAGACTTCATATGCAGAAAACAAAGGAAAGGGTATTTTCTGCAGAAGAAACTGTGAGAGGTGTAAGGATACATGTCATATTTTCTGTGTCTTGGGTACACTGGGGAGTGGGGAAGAGAAGAGACTAGAATGTAGACTGGAATGAGGATTACTGCTATTTATGTTCACAGGTGGTCCTTTCTACCAGACTATAAGTTTCTTGAGGTTAAAATCCAGGTCTCATCCTTTCATCTCTCCATTTGCTCATTCAACTAATATTTTCTGAATGTCTACTACAAGACAGAAACTAGAGTAGATAAATAGTATTACTGAGACATTGATCTTACCCTGAAGGAATTCATACTGTGGTGATTTTAAAATGTAAAAAAAAATAATTACAGTACACACGATGAATGCAGACCAAATGAATACTCTTTCTTGCAAGATTTTCTAATAATTTCATATAAATCTTACACAAATCTAATTTCCTCATTGGTAAACGAAGAGGCAGTGTCTCATGATTTTATGTTTCTTACGCACTCTCCCTCACCTCCTAACTTTGTAGCACAGAGCCAGTTGTTCATTTAATACTTGTTAACTGCAAATGAAACGAACTACAGAAGAACTACAGAAAAAGAGATACTGAGCTGCAATTTGCAAAACTGAGCTAGATCTACAAGACATATAACTGAGGACAAAGTATGAAATAACACTGTGGTCTAGGTGTTGGGAACTGAGGGAAAGAGAGAATCGGCTTTGATGTTCTACTTTATTTCCTTCCTTCCTTCCTTCCTTCCTTCCTTCCTTCCGTCCTTCCTTCCTTCCTTCCTTCCTTCCAATATTTTTGAGTCAGAGTCTCACTTTGTCACCCAGGCTGGAGTGCAGTGGCACGCTCATGGCCAGCCACCACAACCTCGACCTGCTGGGCTCAGGCGATCTTTCCACCTCAGCGTTCCAAGCAGTTGGTACTACAGGTGCGCACCACCATGACCAGCTATTTTTAAAAATTTATTGTAGAGACGAGGTCTTGCCAAGTTGCTTGGGTTTGCCTCAAACCCCTAGGCTCAGGCAAGCCTTTTACCTCTGCCTCCCAAAGTGCTGGGATTATAGGTGTGAGCTACCACACTCAGCTAGCTTTATTTTTAATATGTGGCTTTTGGGGTTCAAATTACATTAGCCAGACATATGCTGCTGTTAATCCTGCTAGTCTGTTTCTTATGACAATGAGAAGCAAATAAAACTGAGGCAAATGTGAGATGAGAGAAGAACCCTTACCTTTTGTCTTTAATACAAGAAGGCAATGAGAAGGAAGATGCTTTAAGGAACTGGTTTAATAAATATAGGGTATTTAGAGGACTGCTAATAGAAAAATAGTAGCAGTAGTAGTGTCATAATTTAAAGGAGTAAAAATAATTACTTACATTTATTGCTAATATGACAAAATTCATTACATGTAGTAGTTTTCATCTTCATGACAATTCTAACAAGTAATACTACCATCAATATTCCTGCTTTATAGATACAGATACTAAAGCACAGAGAGGTTGGGTGACTTGCTTTCTGCTAGTATATGACAAAAAGAACATTTGAACTCAGGCAGTCTTATCTGAGACACTATGATTAGAGAAGGTGCAGAGGCAGAGGTGTTGTGACATTGATAAATAGGTGTATGTGTATGGCTAGAGGGGTAAGTAGCAGCAAAGGATAGACATGTGTCTAGGGCAAACCGTCAAGTATCAGAAAACTTGTAATAGAACTTCTCTAATTGTAGTTTATTAAATGGAATCTCATAATAATGGCACATTCTCACTTTTCAAAGCTGTTTCAAGTCTGATTATACCTATGTCTATGTCTATATCTACACCTCTAACCATATGTATATCTATAGCTAACAAATAGAAGCTAAAAATCTTTAGTTTGCCTTTGATTTTGAGAATCTGAAATGAGCAGATCAATCTTGATTTTGAAAGAATTTTTTCTGGGCAATTTTAAAATATTACATTAGGATATTCTTATTAAAGGTAGAAAATTGGTTCTGATAGCTGTTCCTTGAGAATTAATTCAGTAACTTCAAAAAGAGAAGCTTTAATCTTTGTCTAAGATATAGAGAAGTTATGCCATAAGGAAAATACAGAAAAGAAACCTAGATAAACAACGTTTCTAACATAAGTAATTTTTTATGTTGCTCTTTTACAACATTCTTATTTAAATGCAGATTGTAATGTGCTATTAAGTACAAGGTAGGTTTTTTGGTTATTAAAATGCTAATGATAAGGTTAACTTTAAGTCAGAAACTATTGTTGAAAAGTCACCAACGTAAGAAACGTGCTTTAAGGTCATTTAAGAGAGACTAAGCTTAAGCTCTGACTTCTTTAGTGAAAAAATAAATTTCTTAATAGAAAAAAATAAAGAAAGCACAGTGCGATTATACTTGTTTATAGCAATACTGCTGAACATTACACTAAGAGACATTATTTCATGTTAATGTTGCAAAAGTTATCAGTCTCAAGTGAACATACATCTCTGGACAGCTTCACCTAGAACAAAAATAGTCAAATGACAGACTGTGTAAATATTTGTTATTATACTTACTCTCTGAATCTGATGAATTGCACAAGGCCCTAGTACGGTAAGTGCAGAATGGCTTCAGATGTATTTGGAGCCTCCTGAATCTCCCAAAAGCTTTATCTTTCCCAATATTCAGTTTCTTATTTTAGGCCAGAAAATGGTCATGTCATACTGCCCATTTCATTGGCTTGTAAAAGGTTTCCCACATCCTATGTGTATTTACCCATGGCTACCAGACCAACTTTTCCAACTGAATTCTATAAAAAAGTTATTTTAAGTAGTGTTGCCAGTTATTGAAATGACCAATGGATGATGGGATAAGAAAAGTGGAAGGGACTAGATAAATAGAAAACCAAATGTATCAATAGATAATTTTTTTCATCGATCAATTTGTGGTCTGATTTCCTATTATATGACTACCATCACTAAAATATTCCAATGCTGTTTTTGCTTTTTTTCCTCCAGCCCCACAACCCTCTTCACCCATTCTCATTGTGTTCTCTACTATGGAAATACAGATTATGCCTTAGAGAAGGCAAGTGGGAGTCTGAGTTATCAGCAAACAGTTTAGAAAACATCCTTTAAGGAGAAATTGGAATATGTCTGTTTTCTTTTAAGATAGTGGAACATAGCTGCTTATTGTGTTATTTATTCCCCAAAATTTAAATATATAACCCAAGATACTGGGAAAAGTCTATTTAAAATTTGATGCAAAGTAAAGACTTTAAACTACTTCAATTTCTTTGCTTCTTCTTCCTCCTCCCCATTTTCCTCCTTTTCTTCCTATTACTATTACTACTGTAAGGCTATTACATCAGTATAGTACACTATGGTTTACAATGTGCTTACATAAACATTATCTAATTTGATTATTCTATATTCATTTAATATTTACAGAGCATCTATGCTTTACCTGGTCTTGAATATGCAGTAGTAAATAAAAAACACACTGAGATTATCGTTTTCAAATAGAATTTAAAAATGAACAAACTTATCATTGCAAGTTAGGAAAAGTGCCATTAAGAAAAAAAAGTACTATGAATGAGGAAGCATAATGAACCTACTTTATTTTGGGATGACAGAGAAGGTATACCTAGGTGACACCTGAGATGCAAGAGAAGGATGAGATATTTTCAGATGAAGAGTGGGATGAAGAGATTTCTATGCCTAGGGAACAACATATGGAAAGGCTTTGAGTAGAAATAAGCTTGACTTATTAGAACAAAATGGCAGAAGCAAAAAATGAAGCTAGACACATACCAGAAGCCAGATGATGCAAGACCACTGTATAAGTTCAAGTTAAGGAGTTTGAAGTATATTCCATGTACAGTGGAAAGCTATTGAAGGATTTTAATAAGAGCATTATAGTACCCTATTTACCTTCTTTATCAGCACTATGTAATAGAAATACAATATGAACCATATAAGTAGTTAAAATTTTTCCAATAGACACATTTTTAAAGAGTAAAATAAAAAGGTAGAATAAAATTTAATATTATATTTTATTTATTCCCATATATCCAAAATATTATCATTTCAGCATGGTCAATATCAGAAATTATTAGTGAGCTGTTTTATATTTTTTAACTAAGTCTTCAAAATCAGGTGTGTATATATATCACATATCTTATTTCATACCAATCACATTTCACGTGCTCATTTGGCACATGTGGCTAATGGCTGCCACACTGAATAATGTAGGCCTATAAAGTATACTGTGGCTACTTGGTAGAGAATAAATTGGTTAGAAGGAAGTGGAAGCAAGTGTATTATTTCCTACTGCTACTGTAATAAGTTGCCACAAACGTGGTAGCTAAAAATAATAAAAAATGTATTATTGTATTTCTGTAGGTTAGAACTCTAACATGAGTCTCAAAGGGCTAAAATCAAGGTGGCAGCTAGGTTGTGTTCCTACTGGAGGTTCCAGGGAAAAAATCCATTCCCATGAATTTTCTAGCTTCTAGTAGTCACCCATATTCCTCAGCTCATGGTCCCATTTCTCCAACTTCAAAGCCAGTAGAGTCAAATCAACTCCTTCCCATGCTGTCATCTCTCTGGCTCTTTCTTCTGCCTCTCTTTTTTTCTTATACTTGTCCATGTGATGATACTGGGGCCATCCATATGGTATAGGATAATTTCTTTATCTCGAGTTCAACTGATTAGCAACCTTAATTCCTTCCATTGTCCTGTAACCTAACATATTCATATGTTCCAATTATTAGAATATAGATATTTTAATGGTAGGGGATTATTCTCTCTACCACAGCAAGAAAACATGTATTTACATTAATGCAATGTTTTGAAACAATAATGAATTTACTATGTTATAAAGATAATACATATGAAAAGAATAATAAGATGTAGAAAACCACAAAAAAATTAACAAAGATCATTCTAGTCATCTATGTAGTGATATGGATAGAAAAATGGAGAGAAATAATTTTATCCAAATATGATAACTTTCTATATTGTCATTTTACTTTAATTTAACAATAAAAACTAAGTTAAAAGAAATTGCTGAGCATTGAATATATTTTTGTCACCAGAATAAATATAATTTTTCTTTTATAATTGCCATATTGAAATTGTACACATTTATGGGGTATGACTTGATGTTTCAATACATATATGTGTTATAATGATCAAATAATGCTATTTAGTGTATTTGTTACATCATGCATTTATAAATTGTTTGTGCTGAGAACATTAAAAAACTCTCTTCTAGCCGGGCTCGGTGGCTCAGCCTGTAATCCCACGCTTTGGGAGGCTGAGGTGAGTGGATTGCCTGAGCCCACGGGTTTGAGACCCGCCTGGGCAGTGAGACCTCATCTCTACAATAAATCAAAAAATCAGCCGGGTGTGGTAGTGCGTGCTTGTAATTCCAGCTACTCAGAAGACTGAGGCGGAAGGATCACTGGAGTCCAGCAGGTCGAGGCTGCAGTGGCCGGGAGCGGCCACTACACTCCAGTCTGGGCAACAGAGTAGACTCCAACTCAAAAAAAAACCAAAACCAAAAACCAACAAAAAAACCTCTCTTCTAACTATTTTGTAATATACAATATCTTACTATTCACAACTGCCACCCTTCTATGGAATAGAACACCAGAATTTATTTCTTCTATCTAATTGTAAATTCATACCTGTTGACTAACCTCTCCCCATCTTCTCCTCCCCATCTCATCTCAGTCTCTGGTAAACATTGTTCTATTCTACACCTCTATGAAATCAACTCTTATTTTTTCTTAGATTCTACATATTTGTGAGATCATAGGGTATTTCTGTGTCTGGCTTACTTCACTTAACAGAATGTCCTCAGGTCCATCCAAGTTGCTGCAAATAGCAGGATTCCATTCTTTGTATAGCTGAAGAGTATTGCATTGTGTGTATATACTACATTTTCCTTATTTATTCATCTGTTTTTAAACAATTAGTTTGATTCTATATCTTGGCTACTGCAAATAGTGCTACAGTAAGTGAAGAAATTTCTTCAACATACTAATTTCATTTCCTTTTGATATGTACCCAACAATGGAATTGTTGGATGGATCATATGGTGTGTTGATTTTATATCCCACAATGTGACTAAATTAGTTTACTATATTTAACAGATTTTTGGTAGAGTTGTTAGGGTTTTATTATATAAGTTCATGTAATCTGAAAGCAGGGACAATTTTACTTTCTCCTTTATAATTTGGATGCTTTTTATTTCTTTCTCTTATGTAATTGCTCAGTCTAGGATTTCCAGTACTATGTCAAATATGAGTGGTAATAGTGTACATTCTTGTCTTGATACTGATCTTAATGGAAAAGCATTTAGCTTTTCTTCATTCAGTAAACTGTTAGCTGTGGGTTTGTCATATACATCCTTTATTATATTAACATGCAGACCTTCTATATTTTTATTCAAATTTTTTTATCACAAAGGAATGCTGAATTTGTCTTAAGTTGCTTCTGCATCTATGAAATGCATATAGTTTTATGTTTCAATTTTTGAATGTGATACATCATATTTATTGATTTGCATGTTGAACCATCTTTGCATCCCTGGAATGAATCACACTTGATCATAGTGAATGGATTTTGTAATGTGTTGTTGGATTTTACTTGTTGTTGGTATCATGTTGAGAATTCTTGCATCTATGTTCATCAGGGATGCTGGCCTAGAGAGAGAGAGAGTGTGTATGTGTGTGTGTGTCTGTTTTTGGAATTAGAGTAACTCTGGCTTTCTAACATGAAATTAGAAGCATTCTTTGCCCTTCATTTCCTGGAATCACTTGAGGAAAATTAGTATTAACTTTTCTTCAAATATTTGATAGAATTCAGCAGTAAAGCCATTAGGTCCTGGACTTTTTTTGATGAAATAATGTTTATTATTGATTCAATTTTCCTCATTCACTATTGGTCTTTTTAAAAATGATTTCCTATTTCTTAATAATTTAATCTTGGTACCTTTTATATGTCCAGGGAGTTATTCATTTCTTCTATACTCTCAAACTTTTTGGTATACTGCTGTTCATAATAGTCTCTGATAAGTCTTTGTATTTATGTGATATGAGTTGTAATTTTTCCTTTTTCATCTCTGTATTTATTTGGGTGCTTTCTTTTCTCTTTTTTTCATAGTCTAGTTAAACATTTGTCAGTTGTGTTTATCTTTTCAAGGAACCAGCTCTTCCTTTCATTACTTTTTTTGAAATGTTTTAAATCTCTACTTCATTCACTCATGCTCTGAACTTTATTTCTTTTTGCCTATCAATTTTGGATTTAGATTACTTTTGATTTTCTAGTTCTTTGTGGTACATGGTTAAGATTTTTTATTAGGCTGGGTTTGGTGGCTTAGCCTGCAATTCCAGCCCTTTGGAAGGCTGAGGTGAGTTAATTTCCTGAACCCATGGGTTCAAGACCAGCCCGGGCAACTTGGCAACACCTTGTCTCTACATAAATAAAAAATTAGCCCAGCGTGGTAACACATGCCTCTAGATCCAGCTACTTGGAAAGCTAAGGTGGAAGGCTCACTGGAGCCCAGAAAGTTGAGACTGGAGTGGCTGTGAGTGTGCCACTGCACTCCAACCTGGATGACAGAGTAAAACTCAAAAAAAAAAAGGGAGAGTCAGGAAGATGGTGGCTGAGGCAGTCAGACTGTGCAAGTCCCAGTGTAAATGAGTGAGTGTATGGAAAATTTTGTGTATGTGCTGGTGAGTGAACGGGCATGTGAGTGACTGACTGAGTGAGGGCTAGGGAGCTAGTGGCCAGGGCTCTTCTGGTGCAGTGACTGGTGCTGGGCTTAGACTCTAGTGGTTCCTAAGACACATAAGCTGAGTGCCATTTTTTTTAAATTGACAAAACCCTTCCTTGGAAGAAAATGCTGGGAGAGACTGGCTAAGTGGGGACTCATGAGCAAGTGATCAGGGCCCTGGTGCAACAACTGGTAATGCAGCTTCTCTGCTTGGTCCCTGGCTCTTCCCAGGTTACAGAAGCTGAGCACCATTTTTTTAATGGACAAAAGTTTTCCTATGAAGAAGCAGTGGGGAGAGACTACCACCCCAGGCTCTGCCTTACTACTGCAGCAGGAGAGACTGCCATCTCCAGGCTTTGCCTCACCACTTCAGCACCTGTCCAGTCATTGGCAGCAGGAGTTGTGGAGGGAGCCCAGAGGCAAAGTCTCACCAAAGAGGACAAGAGAGGCACCTTGCCACCATCTTGAAGGTGGAGCAGGAAGTTCTCTAATTTGGTTATCATGGAGCAACAGACCTGATCTCTGTGACTAATGGATCATCTACACAGGGGTTGATTATGACCCAGAGGGAATATTCTGAAAGCACAGACTTCAGAGGGCCTGATGAATGCTGAGTCCCAGGTGTCCCACCCCCTACCTTGATCCAGTCACAGGACAAAGGGTGTGGCCAGAAAAGGATGAAGAAGAACTCTAAAGAGATCAGTGATAAGTCCAGGTCTGACCCAAACCCCTCCTCCCCAACAATCCTCTGAACTTCAGACCCACACAGCTGGGCCACAACTGAGAGGGACAAAGCCAGGATGAACCTGGACGTCAGTCACAATAGGAGAACTCCATTCCAGGATAGGTCTGACTGAGGCACCCCCCGTGAGTACATACCTGAGGAAGAGACAACCCTGCACCTCCCCACCAGAACAGATCTCCCTGACCATGTGAGAGTGGGAGGGAAAGATTGTAGCACCACACATCTCCACTGCCCCTCCTCCTTCCCTGCTCCAAACAAAGGGGAGAGAGTCAAAGTGGTGGAAGTTATGGAGGAGAGACCAGATTAGAGAAACAATTAAAGAGCCTGCCACAAGAGGACAGGGTTTTTTTAAATTTTTTAAATTTTTAATCTTTTTTGCCTTTTTGCTTGTTAATTAATCTATTTTTTAACATTTTTCCTTTGTGTATGAATGTGTATGTGAGAGTTTGATCTGCATCCCCTCCGATCTTTTTTCTTTTCTGTTTCTGTTTCTTTCTTCTTTTGTTTGTTGTTTCCTTTTATGTGCGTATGTGAATGAATGTTCATCTTTCAATTTTGTTGTTGTTGTTGGTTTGTTTTTGCTCTTTTATTCTTCTGTTCATTTTTACTTTTATTTTTTATACTTTAAGGTGTGTGTCAATATATGTGTGAAGCTTCAATCTGAATTCCTTTTTTTTTTCCCGGTCTTTCTGTTCTTCTTCTCCACTCATTTTGTGCTAGGCATGTGTGTATGTTTTCAGACTTCTTGTTTTTTGGCTGTTGTTGTTTTGTTTCACTTTGCTGTTATTCCAGTTTGTTTTAGGGTGTGTTAGTATGTCTGTGTGTGTGTGTGTGTGTGTGTGTGTGTGTGTGTGTGTGTGTGCGTGTGTGTGTGTGTGTTCAATTGTTTTTCTCACTGCTTTCTGCTATACATCATCATATAGAATGGTGGTGGGGAGTGGGTCTCAGGGAACACATACCACAATCGGTGAACATTGCAATTTTCAGGTAGTTTCTGAATCCTAGTACCCCATCCCTTGCCTTATTTGACTTTCAAAAACTACAAGAGACAGCAAACCTTCCTACTTACAGTCCTATTTCACAATAAAACAATCCAGAGCCTGGATCAGGGAAGAATAGAGGACTGAGCAAACAACAAAAGGAAAAGCCTCTCCTATTGACACTAAAGAGAAAAACAAGAGATTTGCCACAAACAAGGAAAAACCAAAGGAAGACCACAGACAAATTCAAGTGCAACAAAGAGAAAATGCCTGAAAAATTAGAACTTGAAATCCAAACAATGAAAGTCACCAAAGACTGGCCCAAGAATAAGATGGAGATTAGTGAATGGATGGAAAGAGTGATTAAGACTCAAAAAAGACAAGATGCAACACTGAAAGAACTTGTAACAGAGATTTGGGCAATAAAAAATTTCATCCAAGAAATAAATAAGATAATAAGCATGGGAAGCAGAATTAATTTAGCTGAAGAAAGAATCTCAAAACATAACGTGAAGACCAGAACATGGAATTAACCTGATCTATAAAAAAACACAGATGAATACTCAGAAAGAAGGAACAAAGCCTATAAGAGATGTGCGATTATATCAAGAGACCAAACCTTCTCCTGATTGGTATCCCAGAAAAAGAAAGGAAAATGGAGAAAAACTTGGAACAAATATTCCAAGAGGTAATCCAAGAAAACCTTGCCCATCTCACCAGAGATGTGACCAGCCAAAAGCAAAAGATACAAAGAACCCCCACAAGACAGCAAATGAGAAGACCAATCCCTAGACATACAGTAATTTGCCCACACAAAGTAGGCACAAAAGAAAAAATCCAAAAGACAGCAAGAGAAATGTCAGACTACCTACTGGGCAAAACCAATCAGAATAGCAGCAGATAAATTGGCAGAAACACTGCAAGAAAAAAGAGACCCAAATCCAATATTTAAAGTCCTCAAAGATAAACAATTTCAACCAAGAATTTCCTACCCAACCAAGCTCAGCTTCATCAGTGATGGAGAATTAAAATCTTTCCCAGACATCCAATCCCTAAGAGATTATGCAGCTTTCAGACCAACTCCACAGAAGACACTAAAAAAGGTATTAAACAAAGAAGAAAGAAAAAAAATGACCACACACTTCCAAATAGAACAGCAGAGCGCAGAATCAACAGAGAATACAGAGGAACAAGAAACTTGAAAACAGACACATACGTTAACCCCAAAGCCAAAAGAAGACAAGCAAACAAAGAAAAAACTTTATAAGAACCTCATGACAGGGATAAAGAATCACATTTCAATAATCAGCCTGAATGTGAATGGACTAAATGCACCACTGAAAATACACAGAATGCATAACTGGATAAGAAACCATGACCCAATTATTTGCTGCATCCAGGAAACTCATCCCACCACAAGGGACACACACCAATTTAAGGTTAAAGAATGGAAAACAAGTTTCCAGGCAAATGGATCACAAAAGAAGGCAAGAGTCATGATCTTAATATCAGACAAAACAACCTTTAAGCTATCAAAAACTTTAAAAGATACAAAAGGACACTACATAATGATAAAAGGTTCAATCTGACAACAAGAAATATCCAACCTAAACATATATGCACCCAAAACAGGAGCACCAGCCTTTATAAAACAACTACTAAATAAACTAAAAAAAGATATTAACACTAACACTATTATAGCAGGGGACTGGAATACCCCACTAACAGTTCTAGATACATCAAGGCAAAACAACAACAACAACAACAACAACAAGGAGATCCAGAACCTAAACTTGACACTTGACCAAATGGATTTAATAGATACCTACAGATGATTCCACCCAACGACCACAGAATATACATTATACTCATCACCACATGGAATATACTCCAAAATTGACCACATTCTTGGCCATAAATCAAGCATAAACAAATTCCTTAAGGTTGAAATATTGCCATGCACCTTCTCAGATCACAGTGGAATAAAAATAAATATCAACACCAACAAAACTCCCCCAAAGCCCACAAAGACATGAACAATAAACTGGATGATGCTGAACAACTACTGGGTCAACAATGAAGTCAAAGCAGAAATTAAAAGATTCCTGGAAACAAATTAAAATGAAGAAATATCTTACCAAAACCTCTGGGATGCCAGGAAATCAGTTCTAAGGGGAATTTATATCTCTATGAGCACACATCAAGAAAATGGAAAGATCGCAATTTGAGAGCCTAACAAATCACCTAAGGGAGCTGGAAAGAGAAGATCACTAAAACCCCAACTTTAGTAGAAGAATCTATATCACCAAAATAAGAGCCCAAATATGGGACACAGAAGACAAAAATATATAATAGAAAACATAAACAAAACAAAAAGCTGGTTCTTTGAAAAAATTAACACGATTGATAAACCCCTAGCCAAAGTGCCCAAGAAAAAGAGAAGTCCAAATAAACAAAATAAGAAATACAAAAGATCAAATCACAACTGACCCCAAAGAAATATAAAAAATTATCAGAGATTACTATGTACACCTATATGAAAACAAACTTGACAACCTAAATGAAATGGAGGACTCTCTGACATCACACAACCTCCCCAGGTTGAAACAAGAAGACAATGAGACACTAAATATACCAAAAACAACCCAGAAAATTGACTGTCATATGAAAACTACCTACAATAAATCCTTGGACCATTTGACTTTCCAGCAGAATTCTACAAAATGTACCAGGAGGAGATGATACCAATCCTATTGAAAGTATTCCAGGCAATTGAGAAAGATGGAATTCTCGCCAAATCATTTTATGAAGCTAACATCACACTGATACCAAAACCGGGTAAATATCCAACAAAAATGAGATCTACGAATCACAAGACAATATCCCTTATGAACATAGATGCAAAAATCCCCAACAAGAGTCTAGCAAATCAGATTCAAAATCACATCACAAAAATCATCCACCATGACCAAGTAGGCTTCATCCCCAGGATGCAGGGCTGGTTCACCGTTTGCAAGACCATAAATGCAATTAAATACATCAACAGATGTTAAGACAAGAACCACATTATTATGTCATTAGATGCAGAAAACAGCTTTTGATAAAACCCAGCAACCCCTCTTGATAAAAACCCTCAAACACCTAGGTATAGAAGGAACATACCTCAAAATAGTAAGTGCCATCTACGATAAACCCACAGCTAACATATTGCTAAAGGGACAGAAATTGGAAAAATTTCCTATGAAAACTGGGACAACACAAGTCTGCCCCCTCTCAACCCTCTTATTCAACATTGTGTTGGAAGTCCTAGATAGGGCAGTTAGACAAGAGAAGAAAATCAGGGATATCCAAATAGGAAAAGAGGCAGTCAAGTTATCCCTCTTTGCTGATGATATGATCCTATACCTTGAAAATTCAAGAGAATCTGTTAAAAAAACCTGCTTACACTGATAAAGGACTTTGGCAAAGCCTCAGGGTACAAAATAAATGTGCAAAAGAGAATTACATTTCCATACACCAACAACAAGCAGGCAGCAACCCAAATGAAAAGCACTATCCCATTCACAATAGCCACCATAAAAAAAAATGAAATGAAATGAAATACCTCCTCGGCATCTTCCTAACCAGAGAAGTGAAAGACCTTTACAATGAGAACTACAATACACTGCTCAAAGAAATCCAAGAACACAAAAACAAATGCAAAAATATTCCATGTGCATGGATAGGAAGAATCAACATTGTTAAATGTCCATCCTACCAATGGCAATCTACAGATTCAACGCAATACCCATTCAATTACCAACATCATTCTTTTCAGACCTGGAAATGACAATACAGAAATTAACATGGAAACATAAACAATCATGAATAGCCAAAACAATTCTTAGTAAAAGAAACAAAGCAGGAAGTATCACACTTCCAAATTTCAAACTTTACTATAATGCTCCAGTAATCAAAACAACCTGGTATTGGTACAAGAACAGGTATATAGACCAATGGAACAAGATAGAGATTTGGGAAGCAAAGACTCAATTTCTCAACGAACTCATCTTGGACAAAGCCTCCAACAGCAAACACTGGGGAGAGGAGAAGCTATTCAGTAAATGGTTCTGGGAAAACTGGTTGATTACAAGCATAAGATTGAAACAGGACCCCTAGCTATCACCATACACAAAAATTAACTTTAAATGGATCAAAGTCCCAAATGTAAAACCTCAAACTAAAATAATCTTAGAAAATGCTGACAACACCCTTATGGAAATTGGAACTGGCAACCAACTCCTGATTAGAACCCTAAGTGCCCATCCCATAAGAAATATGTTAAAGTGGGACTTCATCAAACTGACAAGCTTCTGCAAAGCAAAAGAAACCATCAAGAGAGCAGGGAGCTAGCACATGGAATGGGAAAAAATATTTGCCAACTGTATATCTGACAAAGGCCTAACATCTAAGATCTACAAAGAACTCAAATGTGCCAAAAGGAAAAAAACAAAAAGACTGATTAAAAAGTGGGCAAAAACATGAATAGACACTTCTCAAAAGAAGATATACAGGCAGCCAACAGACACATGAAAAAGTGCTCAGCTTCACTCATCATCAGAGAAATGCAAATCAAAACCACATTAAGATACCACCTAACCCCAGTAAGAATGGTCATCATTAATAAACAAACAACAACAGATGTTGGCGAGGATGCAGAGAAAAAGGAACACTTCCACACTGCTGCTGGGAATGCAAACTAGTGCAACCTCTTTGGAAGACAGTGTGGCGATTTCTGAAAGAACTAGAAATTGACCTTCCATATGACCCAGCAATACCCCTATTGGGAATATACCCGCAGGAACTCAAGTCATTCTGCAAAAAAGATACCTGCACATGTATGTTTGTTGCGGCTCTATTCACAATAGCAAAAACGTGGAACTAACCCTGTTGTCTATCGAAGCTGGACTGGATAAAAAAAATGTGATACATATACACAATGGAATATTATGCAGCCATAAAGAAGGACAAACATATGGACTTCGCAGCAACTTGGATGGATCTATCACAGAAACAAAGAACAGGGTACTATATGCTCCCATTCATAAGCAGATCTTGAACAATTATAATACTATAAGAAAGGGATTGATAGTGGGAAACTGTCAGGGGAGGGGGCGGGATTGGCAGTTGAGGGAAACTGCTAGGGGATGGAGGGGCACACCTCATCAACAAGGGTACCTGCATAATGAACGTTTGTATACCTAACCCTTAATTGTACCTCACATCTTTAAAATTAAAAAAGTGTTTATTAGAAATTTGTCTTCTTTTTAATGTAAGCATCTATGACTATGAACTTCTTTTTTTAGAAGAATGTTTGTAGTCTTCCATAAATTTTGGTGTGATGTGTTTTCATTCTCATTTATCTCAAGGAATTTTTAAATGTGACTTCTAATTTGTTTATTTAGTCATTGCTCAGTTAGGAGCATGCTGCTTAATTTCCATGTGTTTGTAAGGCTGTCAAAGATTTTCTTGTTGATTTATAGTTTTATACCATTTTGGTAAAAAAAAAAAGTATGCTCTTTTGCATAGATTTGCATACTTGATATGCTCTCTCTCTTGTTTGTTAATTCTTGTTTTGTGGCCTAACACATGATCTATCCTGGAGAATGTTCCATAGGCAGTTGAAAATAATGTTTATTTTGCAACTGCTGTTTGCAAAGTTCTGTAAATGTCTATTAGACCTATTTAGTCTATGGTGTAGTTTAAATGCAATGTTTTCTTTTTGATTTCCCGCCTAGATGACCTTGCTATTGTTGAAAGTGGGGTGTATTATTGTATGGCAGACTATTTTTCCTTTCAGATCTTATAATATCTGCTTCATATATTTTGATTCTCTGGTGTTGCGTGCACATATATTTACAACTGCTATATCCTCTTGTTTAATTGGTCACTTTATCATTATATAATAAATTTTTGTCTTGTTTTTTAATTTTTGACTGAAAGCTGATTTTATTGGACATAAATACAGCTTGCTTTTTGTTACCATTTACTTGGAATTTTTTTCCATGTCTTCACTTTCTGTTTATGCTTGTCTTTAATGGTGAGGTGAGTCTTTTGTAGGCAGCATATAGTTGGGTGCTTTGTTTTTTGTTTTTTGTTTTAAATCCATTCAGTCATTCTATATCTTTTGTTGGATAATTTAATCCATTTACATTCAAGGTTATTATTGATAGATAAGGACAATTTTTTGTCATTTTGTTAATTATTTTCTAGTGGTTTTACAGATCCTCTGTTCCTTTCTTCCTCTCTTGTTTACCTTTGTGGTTTGGTAGTTTGTGGTTTGTTGTAGTGTTAAACTGTTTTCTTTTTCTCATTTGTTTCTGCATCTGCTATAATGTCTTTCTTTGTGGTCATTATGAGACTATTATAATGAGTCTTATAGTTATGACAGACTATTTTAGGCTGATAACAACTTAAACTTGGTTGCATAAAAATACTCTAGACTTTTCTCTCCTCCCCCAGTTTGTATTTTATCTGACTTAATATATGTCTTTATCTTTTGTGAGTTCCTTAGCCACTAATTGTAGCTGTTGTTGTTTTTGACCTTTATAACTTTAAACTTTCACACAAGAGGATTGATAGGGGTTTACCTACTGCCATTACACCACTGAGGTATTTTCAGTATGATTATGGATTTCCCTATACTGGTGAGTTTTGTACTTTTGCATGTTTTCAAGATATTAGTTATTATCTTTTCACTTCCAGGTGTTTGATTCCCCTAAACATTTCTTGTAAAGCCAGTCTGTGGTGATGTATTTCCTCAGTTTTTGCCTGTATGAAAAGGTCTTTATTTCTCCTTCATTTCTGGAAGTTAGGTTTGTAGCATTATTGACTGACAGTTTTTTTGTTTTGCTTTGTTTTGTTTCTTTCAGCAATTTGAATAGATCTTCCAATTCTCTTCTGGCTTGCAAGGTTTCTGCTGATAAATCTTCTGATAATCTAATGACAATCCCCTTATACATAACTTGACATTTTTCCCTTGCAGTTTTTAGAATTCTCTCTTTGCCTTTGACTTTTGACAGTTTGACTATAATGTGCCTTGGAGATTTAACCTTTTGGAGTTGAATCTATTTGGGGAGCTTTGAGCTTTCTGAATCTGAATGTCCATATCCCTCCCATACTTGGGACTTTTTCAGCCATTATATCATTAAATAGGTTAAATGTGTCTTTCTACATTTGTTCTCCCTCTGATATTCCTATCATGTAAACATTTGTTCATTTAATCTTGTCTTATATATTCCATAGGTTTTCTTCATTCTTTTGTATTCTTTTTTGTGTGTGATGGGGTTATTTCAAAAGACCTGTGTTCAAATCCAGACATTCTTTCTTTACTTAATCTTGTCTGTTGTTGATACTCTCAATTGTATTTTTTATTTCATACATTCTTTAACGTCAAGATTTCTGTTTGATTCTCTTTTTGTAACACCATTTCATTAAATTTATCATTCAGATCATGAATTGTTTTCCTGATTTCATTGAATTATGTGTCTGTATTATCTTGTATCTCACTGAGTTTTCTTAAGGGCATTATTTTGAATTTCTTTTCAGGAATTTCATAAAAATCCTTTTCTTTGTGGTCTATTACTGGAGACTTACTGTGTTCCTCTGGGGATCTTGTGTTTGCTTGCTTTTTTTCATGTTTCTTGTGTCCCTTCATTGATATTTGTGCATCCAGTGAAACTGTTGCTTTATTCAGTATCATGTAGTAGCTTTTGTAGGAAGAGGCTTTTTTTCTGAAGACATATCCTAGGATGTTGGTTGGGAATGGTGCATAGGCTTTGTTTCTTCGTGGACTTAGTAGAATTATTTCAGTATAGATTCTCCAACTGTCATCCTCATGTAGAATGTCTACAAGTACTGCAGGGGCCTAAACTGTAAGAGTTTGTGATGGCAGAGGTTTTGTGAGGGGCAGAGACATCAAATTGGTTGTCAGTATAAGCATGTGTGGATATGGCAGGCCAGCAGGTTGTGCAGTACACTCTCCACAAGGGCAAGACTACTGCTATGTCAGCTGTTGAGCAAGGCATGGGTTTGTAAAGGCCAAGTTACTACACAAGGTCCTTTATGGCAGGTGGAGCCTCTATTAGCTCAGCTGTCAGGTGAAGGATAAGCACACACAGGCCAGGTCGCTGCATGGGTTTTCCCTGGAGATTAGGGTGCATTTTGGGTTCAAATATTGGACTCTTGATCATTCCTTTAGCCCTAGGCTCTGGGCAACTATGATACTGGTGCTGCAGCATCCTTGTGAACATAGTGGAATTATAGCAAGGTTTCAGGAATGGAGGAGGTTGGTGATTTCTGGCTCCCAGGGTAGAATACACTCCAGGTCTGGGTCTAGTTTTGACATGATACTGTATTGCAGCATCAGTAGGTATGGAGCATGCCAGAGGTTCTTGCTGTGAAGCATGTAGCCATGTAAAATCCCAGCAACTCTCCACACAGATTCAGGACCTGTGAGGACTAGGAAACCCTCTTGTAGCAAT
The DNA here is from genome assembly GCF_000164805.1 of Carlito syrichta. Taxonomy (NCBI): domain Eukaryota; kingdom Metazoa; phylum Chordata; class Mammalia; order Primates; family Tarsiidae; genus Carlito; species Carlito syrichta. The sequence goes on from NW_007252630.1 coordinate 61,765, forward strand.
GACTGCTGGCATTTATGGTGGTAATGAAAACTGCTGAGTGTTATTAGCTTACCTTTTTCCTATAAGAATAAATTTCCCCTGACTCTGAAACTTTTCCAGCAGGGGAGGCAGTGTGGCAGAAGCAGGATGTCTTGCTTACTTCTCTATGGTGCTATCTTGGGCTTCTCTGCTCCACAGAATTTTTTTTCTTTTTTGAGTTGGAGTCTCACTCTGTCGCCCAGACTGGAGTGCAGTGGTCGCTCCCGGCCACCACAGCCTCGACCTGCTGGGCTCCAGCGATCCTTCCACCTCAGCCTTCCAAGTAGCTGGAACTACAGGCACGCGCTACCACACCTAGCTAATTTTTTGATTTATCGTAGAGATGAGCTCTCACCAAGTTGCCTAGGCGGGTCTTGAACCCACGGGCTCAGACAATCCACTCACCTCAGCCTCCCAAGGTGTGGGATTACAGGCCGAGCCACCCAGCCCGGCTTCCACAGAAATTTTATAAATTATTGGTACTCTCCAGCATACTCCCTAAGTCACTGCAGTTGAAATGCAGTTGTTTATTTGTTATTTTGGTCACTTTTTGCAGGTGACAGTTAATTCTAGTTGGCTATCTTCCTGACATTACCTTCAGAATAGATATTCATTTCTAAAATATCTCTCTGACATTAAAAAATTATACAAAATTGAAATTTGAAAGATCACACATTTAAATTTTATGTTTTCAACATTAAATGATATCCTCTGATATTTACATTTTAGAGAGAAAGGAAACTAACAGTAAGAGGACTGGTGTGGTCTGCACAAAATTAATGTTTTTCTTTTGTTTTCCTTAGTAGGTTCTCTTTATGGTCCATAATTACTATTTTATGATTCTATTTTCTTCATATACCTTCTATATCAGCTCATCTTGAAGCCCATTGGTTGGTGACCTTACCATACTTCATGAAGAAAATGGGAATAGTCGGACAGGAATTAATTCATTAATAACCTATCCAACTATTACTTTTCATAATCTCCCTTCATCCCTATGGTTATGGCTAAAACATTTCTCCTTTTACCCTAACGGCCATGATCTCCTTTGTGTAACAAATACTGCTTTTTTTGCCTCTTCATGATTCTTGCTTTTACAATTATCCACTTTCTTTCCTCTAGTATATTTTTTCACTACTGATTTATTTCCATCCACAAACATCAATCTCTAGTGTCTCCAAACAAAACAAAAATCCTTTCTTGACTTTATATGCTCCTTTCAGCTACAGCTCATATTTTTCCTCTCCTTCAGAGAAAACTTTCCTGAAAGAGTTGTGTGTAACTGTTGACTTCATTCCCTCACTCCACATTCCCTCCCCAATCAACATTAGTCAGGTTTCCTTTTCCACCACTCAATAATCCCCATACTGTATTGCCAAGTCTGATAATCATTCTCAGTTTTTATCTTAGTTATCCTCTCAGAAACATTTGACATATAATACCTCCCACTTGAAATGCTTTCTTTCATTTGGTGTTCTTCATAACATAGTCTTTCCTCATTTTTCTCCTACTTCACTAACCAAACTTTCTCATTTCTAACTTTTCCTCTGCTTGACTTTTAAATATTGGAGTGCATAAGATTCTGTTCTGGAGCCTCCCCTTTATGTATACACTCTTCCTAGGTGACTTCGTCTAGTCCCATGACTTTACAGTTTGTGTGTGTGTGTGTGTGTGTGTGTGTGTGTGTGTGTGTGTGTGTGTGTGTGCTTGTGTGTGTGTCTGTGTATGGAGAGGGAGATAGATAGAGAGAGAGAGAGAGAGAGAGAGAAACAGACAGAGAGAAAGAGAGACAGAGAGAGGTGGAGATGACTCCATATATGCATCCATGCATCTGTATGTATGCCCAGAAACTCAGGCTCATATATCTATCTACAAACCTAATATACTGATTAATACTAATTAATATACTGATGGCTAATTAATCTCTTAATATCTCAAACTTTAAAAAGATGGAGTAGCGCTCTTATCTTTGTTTCTTTGCATCCTACCAAAGCTGCTTCTCCTCCCGATCTTCACTATTTTAGTTAATAGCACCTCCATTTATCCAGGTACTCAAGACAAACCTCTAGGAGTTATTCTAATTCCCGTTTTTCCCTCCCTATTCACATCTAACTCATTAACAGGTGCTGTTGACTCGAAATCCAAAACATACTCCAAATCTGTATTATTCCCTTGCAATCTATTTTCTACACTCTATATATACACATATAGATACATACAAACATACATACACATATATACACATGTATAAATATTTGTAAATACATATATACATATATATTTGTATACACACACAAACACACACATATATCAAAGCCAATTTGGTCTCTGCCTACTCACTGACCTAATTTTCTATCTTTCTCCATTTCTCCCACTAAGCTTCAACCTCACTACTCTTTCAATTCCCTAAATACGCTGAACTCATTTTTGCTTTGGGCCTTCATTTAACATCATCCTTGAACGTTTCCCACACTCATCTTCATGTGGTTGGCTCCTTTGTGGCACCCAGACCTCAGTTTTCACTTACTGCCTGATGCATCGCATCTCATCTCTACCACACTACCTATGTTGTTTCTTGGATGGTACTTACTAGCCTATTTTTTAATGTTTTGTTTTCTTATCTGTTTTCTATCCCTCTCTCAAAGACTACACTTTCTGTAAGAGCAGAGATTTTATCTGTCAATTTGTATCACTTGATCCTAAAACAATGCCTAAAACACAATAGGATCTCTAAAAAAATAATTATTAAATGTATAAAATTTTTTAAAGTACATCTGATCTACAGCATTTTTTATGGGCCAATGGTAATTTATCCTAAATTTTACATATGCTTTCAAAAATCTCATCATATACAGAAATTAATTTGACTGGTTTAGAAACACAGATACTTAAATTAAAGGTATGAAATTAATAAATATATACATAAATATCAAACATTTTGTTTGACATTTTACATTATATGCTTGTAGACATACCTAAGCGTTTCAAAAAGGAAGGATTTGGGAAATAAACCATATATCCACTAACAGAAAATTTTTGTAAACTTTAGATTCAGGAGTACAAGTACATGTTTGTTACAAGGACATATTGAAAAATTTTGGCATTGAGATGTGACTTAAAATTATCTACAATAACACTGCATTTTACAGGTAATCGTATTAAAACTCAGAGAAGAAAAATAATTTCTCAAAGATTATATAGCAAGAAAATGGTAGAGATAGATCTAAAATCTAGGCTTTACTCTTAAATTTCATTCCATGTTCCAAGTAAATGCTACACTATGTTATAAAATAATCCTAATATATTATATTTCTGAAGCTTCTTAAGTACTCATAGAGTTATAGGATGCCAATACAAGGTTTTTAATCTTAGTGGTCTCAATTATTTCTTTCTCTAGAGAAACCCAAATTTATATCACTGTTAATCTTATGTTACCAAATCAAGTCAAAGTGAAACTTAAAGGTAAAAGAATGTTTGAGTATTTATATGCTTAGTACAAGTTCTGTACAGGCATATGAAAATTCACATAGATTTTATTATCTTACTTTTTATTATTCTGAACCAAAATAATTTTCATAAGCTTTGAAACTCCAAAAATCAAACTAAACATATTTTTAAAACCTGACCTTAAATATAACACATTGAAATGACACTTACATGAACCACATATCATTATAAACAAATATGTCTACATATCACCATATGTAACAATAGAGTATAAACACTATTGGCTTCTATTGTTTCAAAACACAAAAATTTGGCTCTTATAAGAAATACATAAATTTAGCCATAGAACTTTTACTGGTTTGCATAGTATATAACCTAAGTCTCCATGTAGTAACAAATATAAATTTTAAGTATGGTGAGATATATTAATATTTGTAAGCCAAAATAAAGTTTTCTTTTTCAGTAGTACAGATTGAATGCATATTGAGAGACTTGCTTTAACTTCTCACGCTATAAAGAAAAATAACTTACCCAGATGACACATCGTTAGTGATGGAAATTATAGGATCCTGGACTATATAAGTGCTGAACTACTAGAATATAAGTATATGAAATATAGAATTGTAGGATCAGGAAATCTTGCCATTTCTAACAACCACAGTATCTACTCACTTTGCTGGGAATAAACATGTTTCCTCTCCCTGTACCTGGATGTAAGAAGGAAAAACGAGGAGAATAGAAAATTTCTGGAAAGAAGTAAGAAACATCTTACAATAATAATAAATTACATATTAGAAACAATCTGTAACAAATACTGATGTTCAAGTTTATGGTGGCAAGATGAGGTAACCTGGGGCTGGGAAATGAGATGAGGACACGTTATGGCATTTCTTTATTACAGTTGATCTGGTAAGCTGGACATGAACATGCTTAACTTCAGCTAGGCAAAATCAGACTTGTGCTGTGAGACAAGGATGAAGATGACAATCTATTCTCTCCTGGTGCTTCGTCACTAGGTGGCTCATATCTCTGTGGCTGGAGGAACCATGAGGCAGGATGAAAATTTCCTGTTCTATATATCTTCTAAATACAATGTCTAAGACTAGTTGAGGGACAGAACACAGGATCAATTAATAAGTCAATAATAAACATCAATTTATAACTAGCACTTTATGAGGCATTTTGGGAAAAAGAAGCACCAGACTGTTTACGTATATGTAAGAAGTTTGCCATCTAAAACATTGCATATAAATATCAGAGTAGGCAGCAACACATTTTTGTTTCCTAAAGAAAAATTAGTTGGTAAATTCTTACATTAACAAAAGAGGGAACAAATAGTTTGACAGCAGTAGGATTTCAAAACATTGTGGTCTTTTAGAGATGTGGAAATTTGGAGAAATTATTAGGGCCAGAATGTGGTGAAAATCTCAAATATCACAGCCTGAGAAGGTAAGTAGCCCAAACTTATCACATGATAACCTTCTAGGAGTTTGACCCTGGAATACTCAATAGACATCTGAAGGTCACATAGCATGAGTCCCAAACATTCCCCAAGACATTAACATTAATCCAAAATGACAAAAATATGATAAATGTGACATCCATCCCATGTGAGTTACCTAATTCCTTTGTTTTTGTTTTAGTTCTTTATACAGATTCTGTTTCCACGAGCTTTTCTATAAATCATGAGCATCTGCAAGTAAATTGCACCAGTAAATCTCATAAAACAGCATCCCTGAGACTAGATTCAAGTTGTTAACACAACAAGAAGCATTTCCTCATTTTATATAATGGCTGGGTGGGTCTTTTATACTTTAGAAAAAAATGATATTTCAAAATGTCATTTACTTGGTAGAAAAGCACCGGGAAAATAGCATTGCTGAATCTCTCTAATAAACTGTGCATTTGCAGTCATTCTTAGAAAGCATTTGGAAAGAAAAATGTTACATTAGCCTCCAACTGTTTCACCAATCCTTGATTGTAAAAAAAAAAAAAAAATGGATAATGGTATAATGGCATTCTCTTGACCTAGTTGAACGGGTACTTTGAAATACAATTGAAGAATTTAGAACCCTCTAATTTTTTTTTTTTTTGAGTTGGAGTCTCACTCTGTCGCCCACACTGGAGTGCAGTGGCCGCTCCCGGCCACCGCAGCCTTGAACTGCTGGGCTCCAGCGATCCTTCCGTCTCAGCCTTCCAAGTGGCCAGAATTACAGGCACGCACTACCACTGCCGGCTGATTTTTTTTTTTTGATTTATTGTAGAGATGAGGTCTCGCCAAGTTGCCCAAGTGGGTCTTGAACCCGCGGGCTCAAGCAATCCACTCACCTCAGCCTCCCAAAGCGCGGGATTACAGGCTGAGCCACTGAGCCCGGCAGAACCCTCTAATTTTTACATGACTAGATTAAGTTGGCTAGTAGAGCAAATTAGAGAAAGAAATATAATTCATATAAATCATGCAGTTCCCCATAAACCACACTCACAAAGGTTCTATTCTCTCCACTATTACAGTACACTTTAATTGATAAAGTCTCTTCTTTAACATTTGCAGAATTTTTCAAGATTTGCAAAGCTTAGAGTGGAACAGGTAATAAGAGGATAAATAAAATAAGCCAGAGATATGAACAGCTTGAGCCTCTGTTATGAGTTCATAAATGCCTTAAATTAGGAAGAATTACAGTGGGATTTAGAAATGTTGGGGTATATTTGCATCTTGAGTTGGTCTTTTAACTACTAAGTAAAACAATTTACTGACTCATTCCTTTGCAGGAAACAAAGGCATATTGTTACCTACTGTAATCTGCCAGCATAAAATATTTTGAATGTGCCCTAACGTGAGTACATAGAGTTTGAGGCATATGTTCAGAACTGGAATCTGTACAAGATCTCAGTTTTAATCAAAGCCAAAGCAGCCCATGACTAGGGCCACTGTCTGCCCTCCAGCAACAAAGACAATGTAGATACTCTCAGCAGTTTGTTTCATCCTATTTTCATCATATAAGAGTACAATTGCTATGATGGAGACATAAAAGATATTAACAAAAAGATACCTAAAATGAATTAATTCAGAGAATAGTTACAATAATATATTCTGACAATGCCCCTGACCCCCAATATTTAAAAAATTTATATGTGCTTTGAAAACAGGCTAGGAAAGTAAGTTTTCTTGTTGCTCTTATCTTGCTGAAAGTGTTGCCAGTATTCAAAGTTGAGATGCCTGTTTGCAGAAGCTCTGGCTTATATTAATTAATATTTTGAAATTGAGTCTAGCATAGCAGGGTGGTATATGCTTTTTGAAAGATTCTTATAATTTAATAATAATGGTTTGTGACTCTATTGCTTTAGATGAAATATCTGAAGTTTTTTAAAGAATTCTCAATTAATGTTATTTTTTAATTTAATTTTAATTTTTGTATGTTTTGTTGACTGCTTCTCTATGAGAGCTTTAGGAAACATTTCTTGATGTGGCATAACCCGTTGAACTAAACACAGTAATAGTTTAATTTTAGGAGCACTTTTCTTGTTGGTTTGGGAAAGCAATTTTTTCCCAAACACTTAAACTTTGCTAACTACTTTCAGAATGCTTATACATGTGTGCTAACTAATAGACTAAGTGACTTTTTGTGTCTCCTCTAATTGGATAAGGGTTTTAGTCAATTCCAGGAATTAGAGAATATGATCAGAAAGGTATATACTTGGCCAAAGCCTTTCTTAAAATAAATATATAAATAAAAGCCAATGATCAGTGGCTGATTGATGATCTCTACCTCTAAATAGCTTTATAACTTCTTAATGGGTTCACAAAGAAAATCACCAACCTCAGAGAGTCTTGACTCTGGATTGCCTCACAATTGGAAGCAAATTTCCCTGGCATTAATTTAAAAAGTCGATAAGTTGTCATCTCTAAAATACTCTACTTTTCACATTATCTATACAGTGCCTAGAGGTTCAACTTCAAAAACTACTATCATCATAAAGGAAATTATTTTTTGTTACATTAATGCTAAATACATCCTACAGTATCCAGACTTTGCATCCATAATCTATTGCAAGGCTTCATTTCCTATGAAAATGAAATACATTGTTCACAAACTGCTTAAGGATTATGACTGCCAACCAATTCCATATAATCATTTTGGCAATAAAAATGTAATTTTAAATAGCTATGGGTACCATCTCTTTGAGCTTTCTGATACTTGATAAGGTTTGAATGTCTAGTTCCTCCAAAACTCATGCTGGATTTTAACTGCCATTGAGAGGTGGGACCTTCAAGAGGTGATTAGATCCTCCTGTCCTTGTGCATAAGATTAATGCCTTTATAAAGGGGTGAGTTTGACCTCATTCTGTCCACTTGCACTTCCACTTTCTGCCATGTGATGATGAATTTTGCCTCCTCTTTTAAGGACACAGTGCTCAAGGCACCGTCTTGGAATAAGAATTGCCAAACTTGATACTGACTTCACAGTCTCCAGAATTGTGAGTTGAAACATTTCTGTCTCAGGTATTATGTTATAGCAGCATAAAATAGATTAAGACAGTGGTCAAGATCATATTATATTCAGTTTTTAATCTCTGGTATTTGCTTGCACGATGGCTGTTTCATAATATGCATTCAATATATTTTTATTAAATGAGTAAAACATTGATTGACAAATGTAGTAAGAACACAAGTTAACTTAGTAAAGTAATTGTCATGATGTAGCCAATAAAACCAGTTGATGTAACTACACTTTTCATTTTCAAATGGTTACTCTTATGATGTCAGTAAGAGCATTAGGATCAAAGTGTTTCCCTTCATCTATTTCAAGATTTGGTTAGTAGCAGGTTTCATGGCTCAATATATCTTAGGAATGCAATATGAATCAAGTACTGGGCTATAAATATTTAAGAAGGATTTGGAAGACAAATATTATACAGTCTCTTGAGCCAAAAGCCATGTATTAAACCATTATAAAAATATAAGGTAGAAAAATATAAAAGCCCTCCCAATGAGTACATAAATAGTACAAATCTGTGTTATATACTCAAAGGGTTATTCTATCTGAATTAATTAAAAAGTAATCTTAACTAATTTAATTAAAAGGTAATCTTAGAGGACATGAGACTTGAACTAGACCTGAATGGCAAAAACAAATAAATGAATGAATACATAAATACATAAATAGAAATAGAATTAGTGGAAAAGAGTACAAGTGGAGACCAGTATGACTAAAAATACAAAGACTAGGATTTGTAGTTTTAGAGAACAGAATGATGAAGAGTGTTGTAGGATACATTTTCTACTGCTTTTAGGGTAAAGACAAAAGCTCCTTAACATGGACTATAAGGTAACATACCATTTAGTATGTTCTTACTTCTCCAACTTCATCTCTCCCTTTGCCTCAGATACAGCATCACAGGACACAGTTCTGAGTTCCTTGATCATTTTCTTTTGTTTTCTACCTAAATAATGCCAACTCATCTTTCAGATCTCAGATTAAGTATCACTTCCTCCTAGATTAGGCCAACCTTTCACCTTGCTCCATTACAGCACTATGTACCTCATTTTCATGACATTTATCACAGTTGCAATTTTATACTTATTTGTGTGATAATGTGTCTGACTCTTTCACTGAACTATTAGTTTTATAGGAGTAGGAATAATTTTATTTACTACTATATCTGTAGTGCTTGACACATAATAGGTGCTCATAAATAAATGAATGAAGTCAAAATAGAGTCAGATTAATGAAGGTCTTGAAAGTAGGCTGACAAATTTGGCTATAGTGGAGCATCATATGTTCATTGATCCAACAAGTAAATATTGAATATTTTATTATAGGAAGGCTTTGTACCAGGTACAGAAGATACAAAAATGGAAGCTAGTTCCTGCCTGTGATTCAATATGGGGGTCAAAGACAAAAATAATAGTCAATTACAATCTAGGAGATCAGTGCTATGATAGAGAAAAGTATAGGGTATTTTTTGGAGCTTTAGAGAAGAGACCTCTGAAAAGGAGAGGAATGATAAGGAGAGACTACCTGATAGGTGCAAGCAATATTTAGATTGATTTTTTATCTAAATACTGCTTATAATATAAGGACAAGAACAACAAGTATCCAGCCAAGTGGCATGAGTAAATAGTAACACAATGTCTTTTAAGGTTTATATAGTCTGTTAAAAAAAAAAAAAAAGCAGAGGTGACCTGAAGATGGCGACCGCATAGGTGGATCCCTGAGATTCTCTGAACGTGAGTTTCCCAAAAAGACTATTACTTTTCTTCCTGCACCCCTCCCCCACCCACCTCCGGCTGCACTGGTATGAGGCTTGGGAACTTTTGGTCCCACGCAGGCCCAGACATTGCAACTGGACTGCAGCTGCCCCACTATATGTGATCCCGGCTGGCTGGGGAATTCCAAACCCCAGATCCCAGCTCCATCCCCAGCCACATCGTTGCGACCAGCACACAGCGCAAAGCTGCTGGTCATGCAGGGAGGCTCTGAGTGCCCGCCCCTTAGATATACTGGTCCCATTTCTGGCTAAAGTGCTCTGGGAGGGACCCAGAGCCACCACCTGCCCTCTGGAGCTTTGGAGATCGGAAGCCCCGGGCCCACCCTGCCTGAGGCCCTCAGCATGCGAGACCACAAGCCTGTGTAAGGAGGCAGAACCCCAAGCTGGCATAAGGTGCCGATCACAGGCTTCCAGCTCCAGAGGAGGGAATGCCTGACCCTCTCCTCCACCCTAGCCAGCTGGAGGCACCCCAGATCCAACGCCCAGCTGTGCAGCTGGTCCTGCCCAGAGACCCACAGGAGCGCCCCTAAAAGTGAAAGTAAAACCACCACCTCTGCCATTTTCAAGGCATATTTACATCATATCACCCCGCCCACCTATCAGAGCCACCACCTTGGTTCCCATGGTGACATCATTAACAGGAGACAAAGCCCCTTCCCTATGCTGAATAGAGACTAGTGTCACAGATCTCCTAGGCAAGAAGCTAACTGCCTGCAACAGAAACAGAGGAGAGAGGCTGGAGATTAGATCTCAGGAACTTGATCCACTAAGGGATGAGAGAGAAAAATCTACACAAATGAAGAAAAAGCAAAAGAAGAATATGGGTCTCTCCCAGACTCCTGGGAGGGCAGACACTGAGAAAACTGACTTTGGAATGCAAACAACGAAGAGCCCCACCCAGAATTAATGATATCAAAATACAACGCTAGACATCAAGACATTAATGGAGAGATTAAAAAGAACTGAGGAGACACAAGAAGAAACTAGAAAGGAGCTGATATCTGAGATAACAGTAATAAAGAATACTGTGAATGAAATAAACAATAAACTGATAAGCATGGAAAGCAGAATTACCCAAGCAGAAGAAAGAATCTCAGAGCTTGAGGACCAAATTATAGAAATAACCCAAACTCTCAAAAACACAGAAAACAAGCTAAAAAAGACAGAAAAAAAAACCTTCAAGAGATGAGCGATTACCTCAAGAGGCCTAAACTAAGAGTAATTGGTTGGCCTGAGGCAGAAAGAGAGACAGAGACCACATTAGACCAAACCTTCCATGAGATCATTCAAGAAAATGTCCCTTATCTAATCAATGATGCAAAAACTCAAACACAAGAGATCCAAAGAACCCCTGCAAGACAACAAATGAGAAAAACAACTCCTAGACACATAATAATTTGCCTAAACAAAGTAGGCATAAAAGAAAAAATCCTAAAGGCAGCAAGAGAAAAAGGTCAGATTACCTACCATGGAAAACCAATTAGAATAGCAGCAGATTTATCTACAGAAACCCTGCAGGCTAAAAGAGCTTGGAGCCCTATATTCAAAGTCCTAAAAGATAAACAATTTCAGCCAAGAATAACCTACCCTGCCAGATTAAGCTTCATCAGTGAGGGAGAATTAAAATCTTTCCCAGATATCCGATCCCTAAGAACCTACGCTGCCACTGAACCACCTCTACATGAAACACTTAAGAAAGTACTAAACACAGAAGAAAACAGGAAAAAAAAGAGCAATATTTTTCACAAGAGTACAGGAAAAAGAATAAAATACATATGAACCAACCCCCAAAACAAAAGAAAGACAATAAACCAGTGGAAGAACAACTCTAAAAGAACTGTATGTTAGGGATGAACTCTTACATTTCAATAATTAGCCTGAATGTGAATGAACTAAATGCACCACTGAAAAGACATAGAATGGCAAAATGGATAAAACATCACCAGGCTACAATATACTGCCTTCAAGAGACCCATCTCACTAGAAAGGACATGCACAGACTCAAAGTGAGAGGCTGGAAAACAAATTTCCAGGCAAATGGAATATAAAAGAAAGGAGAAGTCACGATCCTAATTTCAGACAAAATACCATTTAAGCTATCAAAAATTAAAAATGATATAGAGGGCAACTACATAATGATAAAAGGCTCACTCCATCAACAAGAAATATCTATCCTAAACATATATGCACCTAATATAGGTGCACCAACTTTTACAAAGCAACTCCTAGGAAAACTAAAGAAAGATATTGATTCTAACACCATCATAACTGGGGACTTTAATACCCCACTCACAACCCTCGACAGATCACCAGGACAAAAAATCAGCAATGAGATTCGGAACCTCAATGTGACTCTGGACCAAATGGACTTAATTGATTCCTACAAAACACTCCATCCAAAGACCAGAGAATACACATTCTACTCATCACCACACGGGATGTATTCCAAGATTGACCACATTATCGGCCATAAATCAAGCATAAGGAAAGTTTAAAAAGACCGAAATTCTACCATGCACCTTCTCGGACCACAGTGGAATAAAAATGAACATTGATACCAACAAGGTCCACCCAAAACCCACAAAGACATGGACACTAAACAGCATGATGCTAAACAACTCATGGGTCAATGAGGAAATCAAAACAGAGATCAAAAGATACCTGGAAACAAATGAAAATGAAGAAACATCTTACCAAAATCTCTGGGATGCCTAAAAAGCTGTAGCAAGAGGGGAATTTATATCCCTACAAACACACATGAAGAAAATGGAAGGAGCACAAATTAATAGCCTAACAAGCCACCTAAGAAAGCTGGAAAAGCAAGATCACAAAAACCCTAATTTCAGCAGAAGAATCCAGATCACCAAAATAAAAGCCCAAATCCAGGAAATAGAAGACAAAAAGACAATACAAAAAATCAATGAAACAAAAAACTGGTTCTTCGAAAGGATAAACAAGATCGATGGTCCCCTAGCTAGACTGACCAAGAAAAAGAAAGAAAAAACCCAAATAAGCACAATCAGAAACACAAAAGATGAAGTCACATCTGACCCTGAAGAAATACAAAAGATCATCAGAGACTACTATGTACACTTGTATGGAAACAAACTTGAAAACCTCAAGGAAATGGAGGACTTTCTGTCATCACACAACCTGCCTAGATTGAAACAAGAAGAAATTGAGACCCTAAATAGACCGATAACAATCAAGGAAATTGACTATGTAATAAGAAAACTACCTACAAAAAAAAGCTCTGGACCAGATGGTTTTCCAGCAGAATTCTACAAAACATTTAAGGAGGAACTGATTCCAATTCTACTGAAGCTACTTCAGGCGATTGAGAAAGATGGAACACTCCCCAAATCATTTTATGAAGCTAACATCACACTGATACCCAAGCCAGTTAAAGATCCAACAAAAAAAGAGAACTACAAGCCAATATCTTTGACGAACATAGATGCTAAAATTCTCAACAAGATCCTAGCAAACCGGATTCAACAACACATCTCAAAAATCATTCATTATGACCAAGTAGGATTCATCCCTGGGACGCAAGGCTGGTTCAACATTCGTAAAAAAATAAATGTAATTAAATACATCAACAGATGTCAAAACAAAAACCACATGATTATATCATTAGATGCAGAAAAAGCTTTTGATAAATTCCAGCACCCCTTCTTGATAAAAACCCTCGAACATCTAGGCATACAGGGAACATACCTCAAAGTAGTAAAAGCCATCTACAAGAAGCCCACAGCCAGTATACTCCTAAACAGACAAAAATTGGAATCATTTCCCCTGAAAACTGGAATAAGACAAGGATGCCCACTCTCACTCCTCCTGTTCAATATAGTATTGGAAGTCCTGGCTAGAGCGATTAGAGAAGAGAAGGCAATCAGGGGTATCCAAATAGGAAAAGAGGAAGTCAAATTATCTCTCTTTGCAGATGACATGATTGTATACCTTGAAAACCCAAGAGAATCTGTCAAAAACCTCCTTACACTGATAAAGGCCTTCGGCAAAGTCTCAGGATATAAAATAAATGTGCAAAAGACAATCACATTTCTTTACACCAATAATAAACAAATAGAAACCCAATAGAGCACAATTCCATTCACAATAGCCACCAAAAAAATGAAATACCTTGGCATCTTCCTAACCAGAGA